>NW_022436947.1:15142617-15170649 GCF_009761245.1 Sapajus apella
ACACACACACACACACACACATGCACACACACACACATACACACACACACATTTTTTTCCAGGAAGTGTAATCCCTCAATTTTTTTTTTTTTATTTTCAAGATCACTCTGGCTATTTGGGCTCTTTGTGTTTCCATATGAATGGTAGGATTATCTTTTATATTTATGTAAAAATTTCCATTGATATTTTGATAGGGATTGTATTGAATCAGGAGATGGCTTTGGCATATATGGACATTTTAATGGTATTAAACTTCTAATCCATGAAGACAAGATGTAATTCTATATATTTGTGTCTTTTTAAATTACTTTAATAAATGTTTTATAGTTTTCAGTGTATAAGTATTTTACATGCTGGTTAAGTTTATCCTTAGATACTTTATTATTTTTAATGCTATTGTATATGGATTTTTTTAAGTTTTTTTGGACAGTTCATTGTTAGTGTGTATAGAAACACAATTTATTTTTGTATATCAATTTTGTTTCTGCACATTTACTGAATTGTTTATTAGTTCTACCAGTGTGTGTGTGTGTGTGTGTGTGTGTGTGTGCACATGCATGGGGAATATTCTTAGGGTTTTCTCTATATAAAATTATGTCATTTGCAAACAGAGACGGTTTTATCTCTTCATTTTTAATTTGGCTGTAATTTATTGCTTTTTTTGCCTCTTTATTCTGGCTAGGACCTCATTGAATAGAAGTAATGGGAGGGAACATCCTTATCTGCTCCTAATCTTAAAGGAAAAACTTTTAGTTTTTCACCATTGAGTATGATGTTAATTGTGGGCTTTTCATATATGACCTTTATTATATTGAGGTAAATTTTTTCTATACCAGTTTATTAAGAGTTTTTATCATAAAAGAGTGTTGAACAAAAGAGAATACAGAATAGAAAAATATGCACACAGGTACAGTTAACTGATCTTTGAAAAGACTATAAAAAATGAATACGAGAAAGAAAGAATAGCCTCTACAACAAATGGTGTTTGGAAAACTGAATATCACATGCAATATAATGAAATTAGAACCTTATCTTACATTATACATTAAAAAGACTCAAAATCTAATAAAGATTTAACCATAGAATTGAAAAGAGTAAGAGTCATAGAATATAGATGGGGAAATCTTCTGGACATTGATCTTGGCAATGATTTTTTGTATACGACACTAAAAGCATCAACAGCAAAAGTAATAAATAGACAAGTGGTACCACATCAAACTAAAACGCTTTGTACAGCAATGGAAACAACCAACAAACTTTAAAGTCATCCCACAGAATGGTAGACAATATTTACAAACTACATATCTTATAAGGGGTTAATATCCAAATATATAAGGAGTGTCCACAATTCAATAGCAAAGACACAAACAACCTGATTTATAAATGGGCAAAAGACTTGAACAGTCATTTGTCCAAAGAGGGCAAGCAAATAGCCCATAGGTGTATTAAAAGATGCTCAATGTCACTAATAATTAGGGAAATGCAAATAAAAACCATGATGAGATACTACCTTATACCCTTTAGGATGACCACTATCCAAAACAGACAAAAAACCGCAACAAAACAACAAAAGATAAATATTGGCAAGGGTTTGGAAAATTGGAATCTTTGTACACTATTGATGGGAATGTAAAATGGTGCAGCTGCTATGAAAAGTAGTAGAGAGGTTTCTCCAAATTAAAAATAGAACTATCATATGATTCAGAAATCCCACTTCTGGGTATATATCCAAAAGAATTGAAATCAGGATCTTGAAGAGATATTTGTAGTTCTATGTTTATTACACTACTATTCAAAATACCCAAGATATGGAAACCACATAAATGTCTATTGAAAGATGAATGGAAAAAATGTGGCAAGTACACGTAATGAAGTACTGTTAAGTTTTAATAAAGAAGTAAATCATGAAATATGTGACATCATGGATTAACCAGGGGGGCATTACACTAAGTGAAATAAACCAGTTACAGAAGGACAAATACTACATGATTCCATTCATATGAGGTATACAAAATAGTCGAACTCATAGAGACAGAGAGTAGAATGGCAGTTGTCCAGTGCTGGAGTGAGAGGGAAATGGGGAGGTGTTGTTTAATGGCTATGAAGTTTCAGTTTCTGTTAAGCAAGATGAGTAAATTCTAGTGGATTGCTGTGTAACATCGTGCCTATAGTTAACTATTCTGTATTGTGCACTTAAAATTTGTTAATAGGGTAGATCTCATCTTAAGAGTCCTTATCACAACTTAAAACAAACAAAAAACAACATTCAAAGAGAGAGAAAAACTGGGGAGAAAGATCTCTTCCCTTGTCTCTTGAAATGACTGCATGTTCTTTGTGATTCCCACTGAGATGGGACAGCTCTGTCTCCTCAGCTTTGGCAAGATTTCCTCCTCATTTTGTACCTTCAGCGCTAAAGGTGGTAATAATTTCCTGCAGATACATACTAATCTCTGGACTTTTTCCCATTCACTTTTTTGTCTTCCTTGCTCTTTAGTCACCTTTTATTCTAGTTGTTATTCCTCACTTACCTGACGGAAATGGGCTCCCATTATCTGACTGAAACTTTAATGACAGAGTTTTATGTAAGTACATCTCAAACTGATCTCAGGGATTAAAAGTAAGGATGTTATTGGAGCCAGGCTTTCCTGATCTGTATAATCATTAGTCATGTGGGCAAATCCCTTACAACTTTCTGAGCCTCTTTTTCCTCATCTGAATATCTGGGGATTCTAACACCTGCCCCACAGGAAGATGCAGGATTAATTTAGAAACATGGAAATGCATATTTAGCACAGTACCTAGTGTCCAGCAAGCACTCACTACATGGTTTTTGTTGCTGCTCATTTGTGGACTATAAGATCCCAAAAGGCAACAATTGCATCAGGACATTCAGCGCTGAAGCAGCAATGCCTAGCCACGTACATAGAGTAAATGCTCAATAAATATTAGTTGGGTGAATAATCAACCTCTCTTTTTAAAAGATTTCTCCTTTCCTCCATTCTCAATGCATGACTTTGTCTTAGGGCATCATGTCTTCTACCTGTATGATTGCGGTAAGTTTTTTTTTTTTTTTTTTTCTTTGAGACAGAGTTTCGCTCTGTCGCCAGGCTCCAGGCTGGAGTGCAGTGGCACGATCTTGGCTCACTGCAATCTCCACCTCCTGGGTTCAAGCAATTCTCCTGCCTCAGCCCCCGGAGTAGCTGGGACTGCAAGAGTGCGCCACAATGCCCAGCTAACTTTTGTATTTTAGTAGAGACCGGGTTTCACTACGTTGGCCAGGATGGTCTCCATTTCTTGACCTCGTGATCCGCTTGCCTGGGCCTCCCAAAGCCTGGGATTATAGGCATGAACCACCGCGCCCGACTGGCTGTACGTTCTTAACTGTTTTTCCTGCTTCCCATCTTTTAGTATCCTTCTATTTATTTAGATTGATCTCTAAGATTTACAAACCCATCTTAATTATCTTTTATGCTTTCCTATAACTTTTAAAATGAAGTGTAAACTCCTTAGCATGATTTGGTTTATGTTGCACTTTTTTTGAATCCTTATTATAACACTAGGCTCACATCTTTACCATTTTCTGCCTTGCTTTATGACTTACTTGCAATTTCTTGAGTGAACTGAGCATCCTCTTGCTCAATTCTATTTGTATTAGCTTATTTCCTCCTCATAGCATTCTTCTTAATTTCAAAATAATCTTAACTGTGTTTTTATTCAACCACTCAGCTCAGGAGTCAACTTTTTTTTTAAATCCCTTCCACTTTCATATGTATTTACCACTGTCTCCCCCACCCCTACACCACCTACATTGTAAATTTTTGATTATTTATGTCTCTCTTAGTTCATGGTAAGTCCCTCTTTTCTAGGAATTTGGCATATAGTAGTTATTTAATAAACATTTTATTCATAAGGAATTAAGAAATGACTGAGAACTGTACTCTTACATAATGCCAAAGGTTGCATCTTTTTTTGAGTCAATCATTCTGTTAATTTACCCTTTTAAAAAGGATTATTCAACCAAATCTTTTTTCTTATTAAAAAAACATATGAAATATTTTGCTAAGGTTCATACGCTGTGTATTACCATAGTTCTTTGATATATTATTCTGGAAACCATGCTCACTCTCCCCTAAAAGGTAATAAGCTTCTTCTGAAGGTATTTTTTTCTTATGAATATATTATATGGTTTCATGAATGTTGTTTATGAGGTATTAACAACCTATTGTTTTGCTAATTCATTTAAAAACGTTATACAGATTCTGGGGAAAATGGCTGAGGGAACGCAGGAATAACTAACTTGCAGCTCCCACTCAGATGGGCAGAGCAGCGTGTGGAGACCCACATTGTAAACTTTTGCTCCAAGAACAAAAACATACCACAAAAGCCAAGAGACATACCATGAAAGACAAGAGAATTCATAGACACTTTGAAGGAAGGAGGCGGATTGCCACTGCAGCCTCTGTGTGACAGCTGAAGAACTGTGAGTCAGCTTGCTTTCTCACCTGGGAGGCTTATAGCCTGAGGCAAGTTCTCCTCCCTACTCACAGGCTGCCAGGAAATAAACTCAGTGTTTTGCAGGAGCTCAATGGGAGTGAGACAGCCCTTTCAGACTATGGGCTGCATGGGAGATGGGTGAGGCTTATGGCTGCCAGCTTTCCTCTAATTCCTGGGGATTTTTGTGGCAGCAAAGGCAACCATAATCCCCACTGAGACGTAACTCTCAATATCCTAAGAACCACACCCTCATTCCCCACAGCAGCCACAGCAGGCCTCACCCAAGGAGAGTCTGAGCTCAGACATGCCCCCACCTGATGGTCTTTCTCTATCCGCTTTAATAACCTAAGACAAAGAGCACAATTTCTTGGGTGCTCTATGGCCCAGCACATCACCTGATCCACCCTATACTATTATAGTTCATACACTTTTGAAGCACCATCTCTTGGCTGGAGACCAACTAACAGAAAACTAGTGCACTTGACAAAAATACAACCAAGAATTCTCAGAAAGTCCCACTTCACTCCCCTGCTACTTCCATTGGGGCAGGTGCTGGTATCCATGACTGAGAGACCTGAAAATGAATCACATCACAGGACTCTTTGTAGACATTCCCCAGTACCAGTCCAGAGCTTAGTATCTCCACTTGGGTGGCTCATTCAGAAGAGAAATAACAATCACTTCAGTTTGGCTTTCAATAAGCTGCATCCCTAGGGAAAAGGGGAGAGCACTACATCAAGGGAATGCCCCATTGAAAAAAAATATCTGGACAGCAGCCCTTGCTTGAGTCCCAGATCTTCCTTCTGACATAGTCTTCCCAAATGAAAAGGAACCAGAAAAACAATTCTTGGTAATATGACAAAACGAGTTTAACACTCCCAAAATATTACACTAGCTCATCAGCAATGGATCCAAACTAAGACAAAATCTCTGAATTGCCAGAAAAAAAATTCAAAAGGTCAGTAATGAAGCCAATCTAGACTTTTGAATTAACCCAATACAACAAAGAAAAGAATAATAATAATAAAAAAGATACAAAGCCTCCAAGAAGTTTGGGATTATGTTTAATGACAAAACTTAAAAATAATTCATTTCCAAGGAATAATATAAATCTAAAATTTTGGAAAACTTATTTGAGGGAATAATTGAGAAAACCTTCTCTAGACTTGCTAGAGATCTAGACATCCAATACAAGGAGCTCAAAGAATACCTGGGAAATTCAATGCAAAAAGAACACATGTACATAGTCATCAGGTTATCTAAAGTCAGGACTAGGAAAAAATTTTAAGAGCAATGAGGCAAAAGATTCAGGTAACCAATAAAGAAAACCTGTTAGATTAATAGCAGATTCCTCAACAGAAACTCTCCAAGCTAGAAGGAATTGCAGTCATATTTTTAGCCTCCTTGAGCAAAATAATTATCAGCTAAGAATTTTATATCCAGCGAAATTAAGTTTCATAAATGAAGGAAATGATAGTCTTTTTCAGACAAACAAATGCTGAGAGAATTTGCTACTGTCAAGCCAGCACTACAATAACTACAAAAAGTAGTTTTAAATCTTGAAACAATCCTTAAAATACACCAAAATAGAATCTCCTTGAAGCATAAATTTCACAGGATCTATAAAATAACAACACAATTTAAAAAAAAATCCAAGGTATTCAGGCAACAAATAGCATGATGAATATAATAGTAACTCACATATCAATACTAATATTGAATTTAAATGGCCTAAATGGTCCACTTAAAAGATACAGAATGGCAGATAGATAAGATTTCACCAACTAAGTATCTGCTGTCTTCAAGAGACCTGACACCCATAAACTTAAGGTAAAGGGGTGGGAAAAGATATTCCATGCAAATGGACACCAAAAGCAAGCTGGAGTAGGAATTCTTATATCAGACAAAACGAACTTTAAAGTGACAGCAGTTGATAAAGACAAAGAGGGACATTATATAATAATAAAAGACTAGTCCAACAGGAAAATATCATTATACTTAATATATATGCACCTAACACTGGAGCTCCCAAATTTATAAAACAATTACTACTAGACATAAGAAATGAGATAGACAGAAACACAATAATAGTGGGGGACTTTAATACTCCACTGGCAGCACTAGACAGTTCATCAAGACAGAAAGCCAACAAAGAAACAATAGACTTAAACTATACCTAGAACACATGAGCTTAACAGATAGTTATAGAATAGTCTATCTAAAAACTGCAGAATATACATTCTATTCATTAGCACTTGGAACATTCTCCAAGATAAACCATATGTTAGACCACAAAACAAGTCTCAACAAATTTAAGAAAATTAAAATTATAGCAAGTGCTCTCTCATACCACAGTGAAATAAAATTGAAAATCAACTCCAGAAGGAACTATCAAAACCATGCAAGTACATGGAAATTAAATAAACTGCTCCTGAATGCTCGTTAGGTAAATCATGAAAGCAAGATAGAAATTTAAAACTTCTTTGAACTGAATGATAATAATGACACAACCTATAAAAACCTCTGGGATTCAGCAAAGGCAGTGCAAAGAGGGAAATTCATAGCATTAAATGCCTATGGTCCACCTCAAGGAGCTAGAGAAACAAAAACAAACCAAACCCAAACTCAGCAGAGTAAAAGAAGTAACAAAGATCAGGTCAGATAACTACATGAAACAACAATAATAACAACAAAAAAATACAAAAGATAAAAAAAACAAAGTCTGGTTCTTTGAAAAGATAAATAAAATTGATATACCATTGATGAGATTAACCAAGAAAAGAGGAGAGAAGATCCAAATATGCTCAAGAGAAACAAAACAGGAGATATTACAACCAATACCACAGAAATACAAAAGATTATTCAAGGCTACTATGAATACCTTTATGTGCACAAGCTAGAAAACTAGAGGAAATGGATAAATTCCTGGAAATATACAACCATTCTAGATTAAATCAGGGCAACATAGAAACTCTAAGCAGACCAGTAACAAGCAGTGAGACCAAAATGGTAATAAAAAAAATTGCCAATAAAACAAGTTTAGGACCAGATGGATTCACAGCTGAATTCTATCAGACATTCAAAGAAGAACTGACACCAATCCTATTGACACTATTACAAAAGATAGAGGAAAAAGGAGTCCTCCTTAAATCATTTTATAAAGCTAGTATCAACTTAATACCAAAACTAGGTAAGGACATAACAGAAAAAAGAAACCACAGACCAATGTCTCTGATGAAAATAGATGCAAAATTCCTCGACAAAATACTAGACCTTAACTAAACCCAATAGCATATCAAAAGATAATCCACCATGATCAACTGGGTTTTATACAAGGGATGCAGGGATGGTTTAACATCCACAAGTCACTAAACGTGATACAGCACATAAACAGAATTAAAAACAAAAATCACATGATCATCTCAATAGATGCAGGAAAAGCATTTGACAATATCCAGCATTGATTTATGATTAAAACTCTCAGAAAAAATTGGCATAGAAGGGACCTATCTTATGGTAATAAAAGCCATCTATGACAAATCTACAGCCAACATTATATTGAATGGGGAATAATTGAAAGAATTACCCCTGAGAACTGGAACAAGGTAAGGATGCCCACTTTCACCACTTCTATTCAACATAGTACCAGAAGTCCTAGCCAGAGCAAATAGAAAAGAGAAAGAAATAAAGAGCATCGAAATAAGTCAAGATGAAGTCAAACTGTCACTATTTGCTGATGATATGATCATATACCTTGAAAACTTTAAAGACTCATCCAAAAAGGTCCTAGATCTGATTTCAGCAAAGTTTCAGGATACAAAATTAACATACGCAAATCAGTAGCCCTGCCATACACCAATAGTGACCAAGCTAAGAAACAAAGCAAGAATTCACCTCTTTTTAAAATAGCTGCAAATAATAATAATAATAATAAAATAACTTAGGAATATACTTAACTAAGGACATGGAAGACTTCTACAAGGAAAACTACAAAACTGCTGAAAAAAATCATAGATGACACAAACAAATGGAAACAAAACCCATGCACATAGATGGGAAGAATTAATATTGTAAAAATGGCCACACTGCTACAAGCAATCTACAAATTCAATTCCTATCAAAATACCACAATCATCCTTCAAAAAACTACAAAAAAAAATCCTAAAATTCATACGGAACCAAAAAGACCCCATATAGTCAAAGCAAGCCTAAGCAAAAAGAACAAATCTGAAGGCATCACATTACCCAAATTCAAACTATACTATAAGGTTATAGTCATCAAAACAGCATGGTACTGGTGTAATAACAAGCATATAAACCAATGGAGCAGAATAGAAATCCCAGAAATATAGTCAAATACTTACAGTCAGCTGATTTTTGACAAAGCAAACAAAAACATAAAATGAGAAAAGGTCATTCTATTCAATAAATGATGCTAGGGTAACTGACAAGCCACATGTAGAAAAATGAAACTGTATCCCCACTCATCTGACATAGAAATCAACTCAAGATGGACAAAGACTTAAATCTAAGACCTGAAAACATAAAAATTCTAGAAGATACATTGGAAAAATCTTTCTGGACATTGGCTTAGTCAAAGACTTCATGACAAAGAACCCAAAAGCGAAGGCAACAAAAGTAAAGATAAATAGATGAGGTTTAATTAAAGAGCTTCCTGTACAGAAATAAATAATGGGCAGACTAAACAGACAATCCACAGTGTGGGAGAAACCTTCACAACCTATACATCCAACAAAGGACTCATATCTAGCATCTACAAAGAACTAAAACAAATCTGCAAGAAAAAAAAAATGTTCCCATCAAAAAGTGGGCTAAGGACATGTATAGACAATTCTCAAAAGAAGATATATAAATGGCCAACAAACACATGAAAAAATGCTCAATGTCACTAATTATCAGAAAAATGCAAATAAAACCACAATGTAATACCACCTTACTCCTTCAAGAATGGCCATAATCAAAAGATTAAAAAATAATAGATGATGGCATGGATGTGGTGAAAAAGGAACAGTTTTACACTGTTAGTGGGAATGTAAACTAGTACAATCACTATGGAAAACTGTGGAGATTCCTTAAAGAACTAAAAGCAGATCTACCATTTGATCCATCCATCAATCCAACTACTGTGTATCTACTTGGAGGAAAAGAAGCCATTATACAAAAAGATATGTAAACACACATTTATAGCAGTAAAATTTGCAATTGCAAAAATATGGAACCAGCCCAAATGCAAATGCCCATTAATCAAGGAGTGGATAAAAAAATGTGATACAAACACGCACACACATTGATGTATATCAGGGCTACTGATTTGTGTATGTTTTGTACGTGTATGTGTATGTGTGTGTGTGTGTGTGTGTGTGTGTACATACTACTCAGCCATAAAAAGGAACGAAACAATGGCATTTACAGCAAGCTGGATGGAATCCGAGACCATTATTCAAAGTGAGGTAACTTGGAAAACCAAACATCCTATGTTCTTACCTATAAGTGGGTGCTAAGCTATGAAGATGCAAAGACATAAGAATGACACAATGGACTTTGGGCTTTGGGAGAAAAAGTGGGAGGGGAGTGAGGGATAAAAGACAAAACATTGGATACAGAGTACACTGCTTGGGTGATGGGCACACCAAAGTCTCAGATATCACCACTAAAGAATGTATGTAATCATACACTATCTGTTTACACAAATCCTATTGAAATAAATTTTAAAAAGAGTAAGTTCAATAGATCTGCAAAGCAAATAAATAAATGAATGAATAATAAATTAATAAAATGTTATTCAAAATTAACACCAGATTTTCTTGGCTTGTTGTTTGCAGAATTCATTATTTTATTCTTTTTAAACTAAAATTGTGTTTCTCTTTCTGGCAATATTCTTGTCAAATCTTTTGATTCTTAAAAGTAATGGGTATCTCTTCATCTCTGTGTTACCACAATGCCCTGGAATAAATTTCTTCTGGCAGTGGAACTTAAACTCATTTAGAGCAGGGAAGTGGTCTTGCAAAATTTCTTCACCTCTTTTGTATTTCAATTATTTTTGATCAATGTTGATTTAGACTTTAGTCCAAAGTTCAAGTTCTTGGCAGAGAAGATTGATTCTAATTCTTGTGTTGTAGAAATGATGCAGAGCAAACAGACAACGCACAGAGTGGGAGAAACCTTCACACCCTATACTACTGTGACTTCTGTGAATGTGGTGTGCGTGCACACACACACACACACCCCACCTTCCATATCTGAGAAAAGAAGAGTAGTGGAAGAGAAGCTTCTCAAATGTCTTTTCTCACTAATTGCAGTTCTAAAAATTATCAGGGGAGCAGAGGGCCATTTTTTTTTCTTTAACTTTTTTTTCAGTTTAAAGGCAATAAGAAAAAGAGCTAATAGACTACCGAGTGACTACCAAGTAAAAAGTACCCGCTGATTAAGAATATCTGTGCAAGACCTTGACTTCACATATGTGAGACTTATTTGTGTGTGTGTGTGTGTCTGTGTTGAATAAATGAATTTTGCTTCTAGATATAAGAAATCTCATTTTCTTTTTACTTCCACTAAATTATTAATTGTATGTGTGTGAATTGAATAAAAAAATCTCATATCCTTCCTAGAGTGATTACATGCCTAAGATAAAAGATGTAAAGAAATTCCAGGAAAATAAATATGAACATACCTATTGTCCTGCACATATCTGGACACTGCAAAAATTTGAACCATCCATAATAATAGGTAATACATTTCTATCAATGGCTGGCAACATAGTCGATTTTAATATCTCATTTAATGAGCTACATAAAAAAAGATATGTTACATTTAAATCATTTTTATTATAGTTGATGCTTTGTTATTTTTATTTTTAAAAACCACAGATGCTGTAAATTTTTTGTGTGAGGGAAAATGATTTAATTCTATTTAATTAATTCTATTAATTATATTTAATTTCTACTAAAGATAAATAATACCACAAAGCTAATTAAAATAAAATGGAATAAAATATATTTTTAATGAATTAAGCCTTAGACAATGTAAAATTGCATGATTTCCTATTTGCTTTCTTTGCACAGGAAAACATTAGGTGTGATTTAATTTTAGTAATCAATAGAATCCATGTATTTGTTTTACAGTTGTGCTCATACTTCATAGTTCTATTTAAATTGGCAACTTTCTTTTGTTATCAAGCTAGTGTTATGGTTAGATAGTAACTACTAAAGAGCCAAGGATTAATACTTTAAGTTGCCTTAGAATTATGTGGTATTCTAGAATATGGGGATCATTAGAAAATTACTGATTTTTTAAAGTAGGTAATAGTTAATGAAAGATATCAATTTTAATTGCAGGTATACTAAGTATTTAGATAATTTATTAACCATTTAAATATTTGTGTGTGTTATCTAACAACCTCCATACTAGCAAACATATGCCAATTGCTAAACTTAAATTTTAATGTATAGTTAAATTATAATAAATTCATATATTTGTTAATTTTCCTGATTATTGAAGAAATATTTATTCATTGTAGGAACTCAATATTAGTGAAAGAAATATTTAAAAATAAAAATCACCTGTTATTTCAGCTCTCAGAAATAACTGATTTTGCAAATTTAAAATACCTGTACAGCATCGGCCGGTTAGCTCAGTTGGTTAGAGCGTGGTGCTAATAAAATACCTGTACATATCTACACTTACATGCACTATCAATGCATATACACGTGCACTGATATAGAAAGATATTTCTTTCTTTTTTATTTTATTTTTTGAAACAGGATCTCAATATGTTGCCCAGGCTGGTGTCCAACTCTTGGCCTGAAGCAATCTCCCATCTTGGTCTCTTCAACTACTAAGATTAAACCTTAAGCCATTGCCCTTAGCCAGACATTTGTCATATTGTAAAACTTCTTCAGTGCCTTAATGTATTAAGGTTTTTTAAGTTCTTATATATTTCTACTTTATTTTACTAATGATAGTAACAATTAGCTATTTTCATATATACTAGTTTGAAAAGATATCAATATTTACAGGTTTAAAAGGTTTCCAAGGTCAGTTTTTTTATTGCTGTGGGCAAATACAGTTAAACAGAATTCATTACTCTAAAACTTCTCAGAGGCATTCATAAGCTACGATGTCTTGTGAATTTTCAAAGGAAATATAATGTAGTGTTCTCCAGCTTATTTTATTATAAAATACTGCTCTTTTTTCCTAGGAGTGTCTTATGGGACTATAGTTCCTTCAAACACAATTGGGAAAAATGCTGACTTAGGCATCTGGCCAGAATTTCAAAGACAGATTGGATCCTGAGAGTGAATTCTTTAAATAATTGACTTTAGCCTTATTGCGTTGTTCAGGCAATCCAAAATACAGTGGATCTTTCCTAGAAGGATTGATATTTTGACATGTGACTATAGATTTATCTCTTTGGTATGATTTCATTTATACTTTTGTCACTGATATTAACCTGGCACCATATGTGGTACATAATATGACACAATAAAAATATATTGATTATATAAATAGACTGTTATGTTTAGGGTTATGAAAAGGATAATGACAACTATTGTGATTAGCTAGAGGAGGAGGTAGACGAGAAAGTTAGTTATTTAGTTCACAACTACTATAGTAGGAAATATATATATATATAATTTAATCTCCTACATAACCACCTCCTTGGTATAGGTATACCTTTCTAACATATAGATATAGAAACCAAAGAGTATGCTTGAGTAACTGGCCCAAAGTTATATGCATAGTGAGCCAAATATTTAGTGAATATTATGGCTGATTCTATAATTACTGAGTATTTTAGCTGCTGTTTAATCGTTATTCAATATTTCAGTAAATGGAAAGAACATGACAGACACAAACACACACACATAAACACACAAACACACACACATATACACACACACAGTTGGCCCTTGAAGAATGCAGAAATTAAGGATGCCATCCCCTGCCTAGTTGAAAATTGCATATAATGTTTGACTTTCAAAACTAAACTACTAACAGCCTACTGTTGACCAGAAGCCTTACCAATAACATAAACACCCAATTAATATATATTTGTATGTTATATGTATTGTACATTGTATTCTTACCATAAAGTAGGCTAGAAAAAAGAAAATTTTATTAAAAATATCATAAATAAAAACATTTATTCTGGAAGTAGATCATGATAAAGGTCTTCATCCTCATTGTTGATATGTTGAGTAGGCAGAGGAGGAGGGGAAGGAGAAGGAAGAGGAGAGAGGTTAGCCTTGCTCTTTCAGGGGTGGCAGAGTCAGAAGAGGTGGAGGAGGTGGAAGGGGAGGTAGGTTCATTTGACATAATTTTCATTGAAGAAATTTTGAGTCTACACGGATCTTCACAGTTCAAGCCCCCGTTGCTCAAGGGTCAACAGTATTTAGTCTTAAGCTATTTAGGATGATGGAATTATGCAAAATCACTAACTTGAATAATTGAAGAGTTCACGAACCTCATTAATGAAGGTGGAGACTAAGTCCTAGAAAATTCAAATAATTGAATTGCTCCGATTCTGACTGATGTCTTCAAAATAATTGTTACACAGACAATAGGACACTAAAATCATGTTAGATACAAATTATAATAAAATGAACATGTCTAGAAGCACACAACTTATCTAAAGAATTTGAACATAATATTGCATTTACTTCTGCATTATTCTCTCATCTGCTGCTCCTCTTCCCTGTTGAGAAGCAAGCATAATCCCAAAGTTTGGTTACCTATCTCTGGCTTTGGTTTATTAGTTGTATTACTCCAGGCCCTCATTGCTATAAAGAAATAGCTAAGACTGGGTAATTTATAAGGAAAAGAGGTTTAATTGGCTTATGGTTCTGCAGCCTGTACAGGAAATATGACAGCTGCTCAATTTCTGGGGAGGCCTAAGGAATCTTAAAGTCATGGCGGGATGTGAATTGGAAGCCATTATTTCACATGATCAGAGCAGAAGAAGTATAAAGAGGGGAGAGGTGCTACACACTTTCAAACAACCAGATCTTGTGAGAATTCTATCATAACAACAGCGCCTGGTGGGTGGTACTAAGCCATTCAGAAGAAAGCACCCCCATGATCCAATCACCTCCCAACAGTCCCCACCTCCAGCACTGGGGATTACATTTTCACATGAGATTTGGGTGGGGACACAGACCCAAACCATTTCATTCCATCCTTGACCCCTTCCAAATCTCATGCTCTTCTCACAATGCAAAATACAATCATGACTTCCCAATAATCCTCAAAGTCTTAACTCATTCCAGCATTAACTCAAAAGTCAAAAGTTCAAAGTCCAAAATCTCATCTGAGACAAGGCAAGTCCCTTTAGTCTTTGAGCCTGTAAAATCAAAAACAAGCTGATAACTTCCAAGATACAATGGTGGCATAAGCATTAAGTAAATAATCCTGTTTCAAATGGGAGACATCAGCCAAAAGAAAAAAGTTACTCACCACTTGCAATTCCAAAACCCAGCAGGGAAGTCACTAAATCTTAAGGCTCCAGAATAATCTTAGAGTCCATGTGCTATATCCAGAGCAAACTTGTGCAAGGGTGGGCTCCAAAAGCTTTGGGCAGCTCTGCCCCTGTGGTTTTCCAGAGTTCATTCTCCAAAGGTGCTCTAACAGCTGGCATTGAGTGCCCGTGGCTTTTCTAGGCAGAGAGTGCAAGCTGCTGGTGGATCTACCATTTTGAGGTCTGGAGGATGATGGTCCTCCTCTTACAGCTCCACTAGGTAGTGCTCCAGTGGGGACTCTGTGTGAGGGCTTTAATCCCATGTTTCCCCTCTGCACTGCCCTAGTAGAAGTTCTCCACAAGGGCTCTACTCCCGCAGCAGGCTTCTCCCTGGACACCCAGGTTTTTGTTATATACCCTGAAATCTAGGCAGAAGCTTCCAACCCTCAGCTCTTGTACTCTGTGCACCCACATGCTTAACATCATGTGGAAGCTACCACGGCTTATGTCTTGTACCCTCTGAAGAAGTGGTCTGAGCTGTACCTGGTCCCCCTTTTGCCATGGCTGGAGCTGGACTGGTTGGGACTTGAGAAGGAGTGTCCTGAGACTGCACAGGTCAACAGGGCCTGAGCCTGGCCCAGGAAACCATTCTTTTCTTCTAAGCATCTGAACCTGTGGTGGGAGGGATGCGATGAAGATCACTGAAATGCCTTTGAGGCCCTTTTCTCATTGTCTTGGCTATTAGCAGTTGGCCCCTCTTTACTTACGAAAATTCCTGCAGCCAGCTTGAATTTCTCTCCTAAAAATGGGCTTTGCTTTTCTACCACATGACTGAGCTGGAAATTTTTCAAAATTTTGACACTCTTCTTCTGCTTTAAATTGAAGTTCCAGTTTTATGTCTTTCCTTTGCTCATACATATGAGCATATGTTGTTAGAAGCAGCTCAGCTACATCTTGAATGCTTTGCTGCTTAGAAGTTTCTTCCACCAGATACCCTAAATCATACTCTCAAGTTCAAAGTTCCACAGGTCCCTAGGGCAGGGGCGCAATGCCGCCACGTTCCTTGCTAACTCACAGTAAAGGTTACCTTTATCCGAGTTCCCAATAAGCTTCTAATTTCTCTCTGAGATCTCCTCAGTCTAGACTTCAGTCTCCATATCACTATCAGCATTTTGGTCACAACAATTTAACAAGTCTTTAAGAAGTTCCAAACTTTTTCTCATTTTCCTGTCTTCTTCTGAGCCCTCCACAGTCTTCCAGCATCAACCCATTACCCAGTTCCAAAGCCAATTCCATATATTCAAGTATCTCTATCACAATATCCCACTCCTTGTACTAAATTTTTGTATTAATTTATTCTCACATTGCTACAAAGAAATACTGGAAACTGGGCAATTTACAAAGAAAAGAGGTTTAATTGGCTCATGGTTCTGCAGGCTGTACAGAAAGCATGGTAGTATCTGCTTGGCTTCTGGGGAGGCCTCAGGACATCTACAGTCATGACAGAAGGTAAATGGGGAGCCAGCACTTCATATTGCCAGAGCAGGAGGAATAGAGAGAGGGGAAACGTGCTACACTTTTTAACAACCAGATCTTGTGAGAACTCTATTATAAGAATAGCACTAGAATGGTGCTAAACCATTTATGAGAAACTGCCCCTATGATCCAACCACCTACCACTAGGCCCCACCTCCAGCACTGGGAATTACATTTCAACATAAGATTTGGATAGAGACACAGATCTAAACCATATCACTATTTCTATTTCATACATATGTGCCATAAAACAGTTTATTGACTACTTTTGTTTGTTTTAGAAATACATAAATAGGTTGGATAACTATATAGAGTCTTTTGCAATCAGTTGTATTCATTGATTACTATTACTATAATCCATCCACATTTTTGGTTATAGTTGTAATTTTTATTAATTTTCACTGTTAGGTAATATTCCACTGTGCAAACATTTTTTTTTCTATTCTTCTGTAGAAAGACAAGTAATAATTTTATTTCTGGGAATTTCAGTATTTATTAAAAATATACTGACAGTAATTTATTTTTAAATATATAAATGGGCACATTAGAAAGTGTTTCCTGTTTTCTTCATGTATCTGAAATTCTATATTTTTCCATATCCTTGACTATGCTACAATTTTCAACTAACTGATATTATTTCTTTGGTTGTGTCTTTAAAAAATATTTGGTTACTTTCAAACTTGTCATGTGAGATCATCTTAGTGTTGTAATTCATTTTTTTTTACTATGCATATGGATCATATCACATTCTGATATCTCCACAGGAACACCCAAACTGTCTCTGTTTCAGTTGAAATTTGGGGCTCTTGGTATCAGCGTCTGCTGTTAAAGAACTTGGCCTTTCTAGTGTGCAAACACTGCTTTGCTCTGGTTTCACCTCACATTTTACTTTTCAAAAGGTTCCTCAGCATCCAATGGGAAGATTTTCTTTACTTCTTGTGGGTCCAGTAATCCACTTGAAGTGATCTTTCTACTAAGATCTAATCACCTTTTTCAAAATTTATTTATTCTAGTAGATAATGCCTCAGAATTTTTAATCCACCATATTGCTATTAACTAGCAATTAGATTCTTCATCCTGATCTTGTCCCCTCTTGGGATTTTGATAATGGTGCTAACTATATTCTTGTATAACTGCAACTTGTTAAGAACATTGTGGCCTGGCTTTGTCTATGACACGAATTCAAAGGCCAGGGTCCAACAGATTCACTTACCAAGAGTGATGTAAAGGCTGTATTTTGGAGAAGACTATTTTCTAGCTATTATCTGTATTTTCCTGTAAACTCTCTTCCAGAAGATTACCTACTTTGTAGTTACTTGCCTCTGAAATTTCGCAAAGAAAAACACAGAAATTTGTGAAAGCAAAACCCCAAGAAGAGAGTTTTTTTAAAAAATAGGCTCTGTAAGCATGTTGTAAACATGTGGTGGAGAATGGTTGTGTGAAGAATGAAGAAAAAGAAAGACACTTTCCCTGGTCTTGTGAAGGAAATGAAATATGTTATTTTATTCCATTTCTGAGAAATTAGGCAATAAGAGAAGCCAATTGTATGATATATCTCAGGTGATTCAAGCTTAAGCCCTGGGTTTCCCTCAGTAAATCTTCCTTTATCCAACAGAAGTACAGAAAGCATACTACAATAGGATGGCAAGGGATTACTGTGCATGAGGATGCTGGAGGTATCAGTGGAGGTTATATGGTAGTGTTTGAGCCATGATTTTAAAATTGTTGGTCACAAACTCTTGGCCATATGCATTGCATATAAGATTCACATGTAGGAGTTTTAATGTTAGAAAAATTTCAGTCAATGTTTGGAGTCTAATAACTCTAGTAGAATAATTTCATTTCAATCTTGCTAAAAAATCTGAAAAATATTGTATCATTTTGCCTGTCACTATCTTCTGGGACCATGTGATCCTCACAATTGTGAAAAACATTTATAAGTAGAAGATAGAATTTCTTTCCTGTGGAATGAGATGAAGTCAGAGAGTTTGTAAAAATACATCTGTGGACAGAGATACCACCTATTCTTGCCATTTCTGTGTAAATCGAAATAATAAGTGTTTACTATTTGTAGCATCGTTGACTTGTTTATTTCAAGGTTAATTAGAAATCCAATTTATATCCAGTTTTTAATCATAAAATTCTGCACAGGTAAGAAAAAATTAGCGTTGTAAATGGCCTTTCTTATGTATATTTGAGCTGTTCATTTTCATTGGATACTTACATTAATTATTTTCTATTATAACTCTTTCAATTTTGTGTTGGAGTGCTTCATTTTTTATGTTAAATGCTATTGCTAACACAGACAGACTTGTAAGTAAATATTTCATCTCCTTGAGCTTCTTTAGATAATGTAAGAATACAGTTTTAATTAGAGAGACTATACCAGTTCATAAAATCATTCATATATATAGAAATTATCAAGCTAACCTAAACTATTGAGATCACAAAATTTAAATATATGGTTATAAATGTTATTTGGGAATGCATGTTTTCCCTCTTCCAAAAATGCATGGCTGTCTTTTTTTTTTTTTTTTTTTTTTTTTTGAGACGGAGTTTCGCCCTTGTTACCCAGGCTGGAGTGCAATGGCGCGATCTCGGCTCACCGCAACCTCCGCCTCCTGGGTTCAGACAATTCTCCTGCCTCAGCCTCCTGAGTAGCTGGGATTACAGGCATGCGCCACCATGCCCAGCTAATGTTTTGTATTTTTAGTAGAGACGGGGTTTCACCATGTTGACGAGGATGGTCTCGATCTCTTGACCTCGTGATCCACCCGCCTCGGCCTCCCAAAGTGCTGGGATTACAGGCTTGAGCCACCGCACCCGGCCTATGGCTGTCTTTTTATGAGAATAATTATTTTTTCATGTGCTATATTTTTCTAACTTTTATATAATCAGTCCCCAAAAAATGAAGTAATATTTCTTCAGAATGCCATTTGGTTCATTCATGACAATACTGAGGAAAAGATAATTCTGTATCTTTAGATTATTACATAAAATATCCCTGTTTAAATAAGCTTAGTGTAAAAGTAAAAGGTCATTTCTAGTTATCACCTAGTTACCTGATATACTATTGCAAAAGTACAAGTTAAGGACAAGTGGCTCCTGTGTTTTTCCTTTAATAAGTATAGATTTTTATATGTGTATATGATAATTTATACTTCAAAAATCACTAGAAGCTGTAAACAGCAATTTTATGCTATAGTGACAAGTTATCCACAGGTTAAATATTTTATTAATTAATAGATACATCAGTTTCTTATTTAATTATTTATTATTTATTACAGTTCTAATACTTACTGAGGGAATGTGTTCTCTTTCCGGGTCCATGAGGGGGCGTAGCTTTAAGAGCAAGAATTTCTCTGGCGCCATGACCGCTTCCCATCTCTCTTCCTCCAGGAGATTTAACAGTTTATGTTTGAATTTCGCGGGCGCAGGAAGAAACTAAAAGTCAATCACTCCAGCGGAAGTTCTAAGGAACTCCTTTCATTGGCCTAGGGCCTCGGAGAAGGTGGGAGTTTCTCCCAGGATAAAAGTCCTTGCTCCCTCACCTGCGCCAGATTTTCCAGTTTTCTGGAATTACCTCTCACACGGGGGGAGCTCCGTGGGGATTTCCCCTCTGGAAGCCCCTTCCACACTCTTCGTGGAAGCGTTTCTCCTCTTCTCCTTACCTTCTCTTTTCTCTACCTAAATAAAATCACCTTTTGGCAACACTTTTTTGGGTCCAACATTCACTTTACCAGCATACGGTCCACCTTTAGGGGCCCCACGGCTTATTCCTTAAAAGGTTGGAGGCCAAGAACCCAGAAGGATTACCTGCATCGGTTACAGAATTGGCGCCCACGTGGGGCAAAAGGAGTGAAGTGTAAGACGGGAAACACTTCGGAGGGGTAAGTGAAAATATTGGACCCTTCTCACTTGTTTTCTGTCCTGTCTCTTTAAGAAGCAGTGGTAGCCAGGCGGGGCTGTGGGGAGCAGCTTCGTGCCAAGCCACAGAGGCGCGGGCCAGCCAGAATTAAAGTGCACCTTTTCTCCCAAGCTGTTTTTCTCTCTCCTCCTCTCTCTCTCAACCCGGTTACATTACTGTGTTCTAGGGGCCAGAACCTTTCATTTTAAACACATATGCAATGTTTGAATGTAATTTCTCTAAATTATCTAATTTATACTGCTATTATTTACGTTATAGGCATATATATTTCTAGGGAGACCCTCACTTGTTAGAAATACATAGGGCAAGAGAATCAGCATCATGTAGACTTTCAATGTAAAATGCCAAATTGTCTTCCTGGAATGTTATCAATTTTTCACGACTACTGGTACTGTATGTGGGTCCTATTCCTAGACACCAAATATTGTAAAGCTGGAGAGAGACAGAAAATATAGTTAACATGTTATTTATGTACATAAATATATGAAATACCTATCTATCAATCTAATCTATCCAACTAATCTATTTATCTAACTGTCTAGCTCTGACCAGCAATCTGCAGCAACCAGCCTTAGAAGCCAGCCTATTACCTGCAAGTAAGATGTGTACAAAGTCAGACCACTATCTCTAGCAACCAGCCAGGAAAGCCAAACAATAATCTCTATGACAACTGGTCCCAAACGACCAGAGCTTCATAAATAACTGGCAGATTCTCTGATTTTTGCCTCTACTTCTAACTTAGAATAACCTAAGAAAGCCAAATATGTACCACTAACTAACCATATAAAAAGCTAGATATAGGTGAAGGGGAGGGAGGCAGCAAATCACGCTGCCATGTGTGTACCTATGCAACAATCTTGCATGTTCTTCACATGTACCCCAAAACCTAAAATGCAATTAAAAAAAAAAAAGCTCTGCTTACAGTTTGCCCACCACAGGTTTCCTGCAAACATGCTTCCAATCAGGGCATACTAGAAGCCTTCCCGTTTTTCTACTCTAAAGCTTTCCCACTTCCAGGCTTACCTTTGAATCTCTACCAAAAGCAAGTGATGGTGGCTGACTTCCTTGCTGTAGTAAGCTCTGAACAAAATATCCTCTACTTGTTCTCATTTTGGTGGTCTCTGATTATTTCCACAAAGCGTATAATTACATTTATTTTTGTTCTCTAAACAAAATAATGCTATTTGTTTGATTATGTTGACTTTTTTATTTGAGTGAATAGCATATTTTCATACCATCATTGCTTTTATATTTGAAAATTTATTACTTTCTTATTGATTCTTATTTCAATTGCACTAAATTGTAATTACATTTTAACCAGTATTGCTGCTTTTATAAAATTTGTGTATAACTGTTTACTAATCCAAGAAACTTTATTATATTTTGTTTGTTTATTTTAATATGTATTATATTTTTAGTGATGTTGGGATTACTAAGCAGATTATTCTATCACCTGCAAATACTTATGAATTTACTATCTCCTTTAGGTAGTATTTTTATTCCTTCTATACTATTGACTGGCTCTTCCAGACAAATATTTTTAGTCTTACTTTCCCTCAGCTAAAAGAAACGCCTTTAGGAAATTACCAATAATTTTGTTATCTACTGTTGTTTTAAGATAAATGTTGGTAAGCACCCTTCTATTTCCAGTTTATTAAGAACTATTCTCAAAAATTATTGTTGATGCCTATCAGCTATTTTGGTATCTCTATATATAATTAATGTATCCTTTGATCTGTTGAAGTGATGAAATATAATAATGGATTTCCTAATTTAAACATAATTGGATTCTTAAACCACATTTTGTTATTACAGGATTAATACAATGTTAAATTAAATTTGGAGAGCCTTGAGAATTTTATTATGTGTTTCTTTTTCTCTAAAATTTAAAAACATAATGTTAGAGTCTTAGCTATAATATTAGACTTCCCTTACTCTTAGTAATTATCTTCCAAATCTCATATCTGTTTGTCTCCACTTCAATGGGACTTACAGAACTTCAGGAAATGTTAGGAAACTTTGCACAAAATTTCACAGAAATTGTGGGATTTGTACTGGCTGTTCAATGAAATCCTAGATATTCATAAACAGAAGGGAAGAAGATGTCATGAAATCTTCAAGTATAATTTAAGGACAGGGAATTTTAAAAAGGGGTAAACAAAGATAGAGCTGTGTTTCATATGTTCTATGAGAAACACTTGGACATATTTAGGAGGTCTTCTAAAAGAAAAGCAATGAGATACAAGTGAAAGAATAGATTCATATCATATTGAGTAGGGTGTTAAATATTGAGGAGTCTGAATTTTATTAAGTAGTTTCTTAGGAAGTGATATGGAAAATGATATTTTAAGAATATAACTGCTATGGTTGTGTGGGGGCTGAATTATAGGAACATAATCTAGAAAAAGATACATTAATAAGAAAGTCACTGCAGTCCTCCAAGTATAGTTTAGCATTCTTGTCATGTATGAAAGATCTGATTAAAAAATCATCTGTTTTGTAATAAGATAGTTGTTTATAATGACAGTTTGTGCATTTTGGACAGTGATTTCCTAATTTTACCCTTGAGTTCTTTGAAACTCTTGGGTAGATGTCGATTGGCTTGTCAATTTATCTACATAAACAGATATTCCTAACAGAAACCTTTAATTTTTTATTGGGATATATGATGCCAGAAAGAGAATTTATCTTCACCCATTTGCTGCAGAAGAATATTTGTTGCAGTTTTATTTTATTTAAAGACACATGATGATACTGTAAGAATTTGGATTTCATGGTCAAAATTTTACAACTGAGGCACTTTTTATAATGCTCTTTTATGCTAAATATATAAATATGGGAAAATCAACATGAATTTAGTCAACATCCTCTAAACATTTCTCTTGTATGGCTTCGGTTAGCACAGTGTACAGCCATTTCTCAGAGAAAAGTAGACTTAACCAAAGCGTAGATTTTGTTTGTGACTTTTCTATTAGAGATAGGTTTATTATTTGGAATAAAAGTTATTAAAAGCAATGGCAAAAACCACAATTAATTTTGAACCAATCTAATATTAAATTAAAAATTTCTGTACAAAGCTTGGGACAAACCCATAGGCAACATAGATCCAAATCTCCTCTCTACACTTCTAATAAGTAATCAAAGCACAATAACATTTGTAATATCTCTTAGGGAATGATAGGAACCATGTGTTTTATATCGTATCAAGTAGTGCTTGCAGTACGAAAGCTACAACCGAATAACTTTGAACAGGTAAGAACTCACAGGCTATTGTTCTCTATTGTTCTCATGAGCCCTCCTTTAGGAAACAACTAGATGATTTCACCCAAACTAAAAATCACTGAGGCACATTTCAGCAAAATGTCTGAATGTATTTTAATGCAAATCTAAGACAAAATAAAGGTGTACGTAAGAGTCACTGATGATATATGTCCAGGTAAGTGTAGAAATTGTATAAGTATGTAATGGGGGTTAGGGCCAGGAATGGGAGGAAAAAGGTGAGCAGTAGAATAACCTCGTTGTTTTCCTCTTATATGATAGCTCACAAATCAAGTTTTAGAGATATTAGCATATTTATTCACATAAAAGTAAACATAAAGAAAAATAATCCTATTGATTAAAATAGATATGTAGGAGAGGAAAATCAGGAAAAAAGAATGTCAATAATAATTTACTTATAGTAAAAAATTCAATATTGCTTAAAAGAAAAGGTGTCAGAATATCGTACTAAAGCAACTGCTACAATGAAGGACAAAATTTCTTGTACACATAAAGGTTTACACAAAATAAAAACAATATGGAAGATTGGTGTCAAATAATGATAGAGATAAGAAAATTCATAGTAATATTAATACAAGTATATGTAAATCTACCAATAATACCAATTGCATGTGTTTGCATACCTAAGTCAAATGATTCATAAAGTTTGAAAATGGAAAGTTGGGCAAAAGTAATAAGTAAAACAACAATAATTAGAGTCTATAGGCAATAATTTTTACTAAATACTTAAATGGGGTTGAGTAGTGTAGATGCCATCACTTACACCTTTTCACCTTGGGATAGACCAAAACTATGATAAATTTAGGGTGGTATCTCACTCTGAAAGTGCCCTGGGAGTTTCATAAATCTTCACATTGATGTTTTTATCGCAGATTCCTAAGCATATTAAGAATTAGAAAATGTCTTATAAAAAAATGTCTTTCAAAAGATATGTATATTAAAGAAAATTCAGGGAATACAGTCATGTAGAAAGAAGAGGCTGGGCGTGCTGACTTACGCCTGTAATCCTAGCACTTTGGGAGGCCGAGGTGGGTGCATCACGAGATCTGGAGTTCGAGACCAGTCTGGCCAATATGGTGAAACACTGTCTCTACTAAAAATACAAAAAAAGTTAGACAGTTGTGGTGGCGGGCACCTGTAAGCCCAGCTACTTGAGAGACTGAGGCAGGAGAATCACTTGAACCCAAGAGGCGGAAGTTAGTTGCAGTGAGCCAAGATTGTGCCACTGCAGTCCAGCCTGGGTGACAGAGCAAGACTCTGCCTCAAAAAAAAAAAAAAGAAAAAAAAGAATAGGGAAAACAAGGTTGCTTTAACCAGTCATAAACACTTGATTTTTCAAGTACTATTATGTGGGATACTTTCATTTTCAGGTTATTGAATATTCATGCAACATATATATGCATATATATATTGCATGTATGATCTTTAAAACAAAGTTAGAATATATTAAATATACACCTCAGGGTAACATATTCATCCATTCCATTAGGGTACATGGACATCTACGGGAGCAGGGACATTGTTAACTTTTTGTGAATCATGGTGTATCATTGACACTTTGATTCTATTCCATCTCTTATGACTACTCCTGCTATAATATCATGCTGAATTTTGCTGATTTACATTTTGTTTTAGCTCTGGAAGGCTTTATTTTTTTTTATGACTTTTGTTTTTAAAATGATTTTGGTATTTATTTATTTTAGAAACTGATTATTACACCTGAAAACTAATCATTACACTCCAGAAACATTACTTAAATATTTAGTTTGAATTTGTATTTTCTTTGAATTTGTTGCAACAAACTAATATCCACTCCTCTCACATGTCTCCATTCATCTTTATAAAATGTGATCATTTTTCTTTAAATTTGCATCAAGTATTTTTCTAGTATTTCTTGTTGATTTTATCCTTAGTCGCTTGGTTTTTTGTTATTGCTGTTGCATCTGAGAATATTGTTCTGTTTTCTTATCTCCTGAATACATAGAATATTGATTCTCGAATTTTTGCTTTCTACCTGAGGAATACTAAAGCCAACAAAAACAGGCAATAGGGAAATAACTCCCTACTCAATAAATGGTGCTGGCATAACTGGTTAGCACATGTAACTGTGTGCCGTATGTGAAAGTATGAAACTGGATCCTTCCCTTTCACCATATACAAAAAGTAATTCAGATTGAATTTAAAGTTTAAATGTAAGACCTCAAACTATAAAACCCCAAAAAGAAAACCTAGTAAATGCCCTTTTTGACATCAACCTTGGCGAATAATTTTTCACTAAGTCCACAAAAGCAATTGCAACAAGAAAAAAAAATTTGACAAGTGGGACCTAATTAAACTAAATAACTTCTGCACAGCAAAATATCAACAGCGTAAATAGAAAACCTACAGAATGGGAGAAAATATTCACAAACTATGCATCTGACAGAGTTCTAGTAAGCAGATTCTACAAGAAACTTCAACAAATCAGCAAGCAAAAAACAAGTAGCCCCATTAAAAAGTGGCAAAGAGCCGGGAGCGGTGGCTCAAGCCTGTAATCCCAGCACTTTGGGAGGCCGAGGCGGGTGGATCACGAGGTCAAGAGATCGAGACCATCCTGGTCAACACGGTGAAACCCCGTCTCTACTAAAAATACAAAAAATTAGCTGGGCATGGTGGCGCGTGCCTGTAATCCCAGCTACTCAGGAGGCTGAGGCAGGAGAATTGTCTGAACCCAGGAGGCGGAGGTTGCGGTGAGCCGAGATTGCGCCATTGCACTCCAGCCTGGGTAACAAGAGCGAAACTCCGTCCCCCCCCCCCCCCAAAAAAAAAAAAAAGTGGCCAAGAACATGAACAGACAATTCTCAAAACAGGACACACAAATGGCCAACAAACATGAAAAAAATGCTTCACACCACTAATTGTCAGAGAAATGCAGATCAAAACCAGAATGAGATACCATCTCACACCAGTCAGAATGGCTAGTATAAAATCCAAAAACAGATACTGGCATGGCTGTGGAGAAAAGGGAATGCTTATACACTGTTGATGGGAATATAAATTAGTTCAGTCACTATGGAAAACAGTATGGAAATTTCTCAAAGAACTTAAAACATAGCTACCATTAGAACCAGCAATCCAATTACTGGGTATATATCCAAAAGAAAACAGGTCATTCCACCAAAAAGACACCTGCACTAGTATATTCATCTCTGTACTATTCACAATAGCCAAGAGATCAACCTAGTGGCTCATCAAGGTGGATTGGATGAAGAAAATATGGTACATATACACCATGGAATACTATACAGCCATGAAAAGAATGAAATTATGTCTTTTGAAACAACCTAGATGGAACCAGAGGCCACATTCCTAAGCAAATTGGTACAGGAACAGAAAACCAAATACCATATATTTTCACTTATAAGAGGGAGCTAAACATAGCGCATACATGGACATAAACATAGGAACAATGAACACTGCAAACTACTAGAGTAGGGAGGGAGTAAAGTGGGCATGGGTTAAAAAACTACCCATTGGGTACTGTGCTTACCACTGGGTTACAATATACCTATGTAACAAACCTGCACAGGTAACTACATGTATCTAAAATAAAAGTTCAAATAAAAAAATAAAAATAAAACAATATAAATTATTTTATTGGTTCTGATAAATCCAGCTATACTACTTAGCTTTCTAAATTACCAGTCATTTCTTCATAATATGAATTATTTAGGTTGATATTTATATATCAACTATAGTTATTTAGGTTTTTTAAAACTCTAGTTATAATGTGTGGTTGTTCATATTTACATCCTAAACCTGTCAGGCTTCCAGCTCAGCAATCTATAGCAATAGGTATGATGCAAAATTATTAAGCTGTATAATAAACATTTTAATATTTTGAGCACACAAATATATCATGAGAAATAAAGTAGTAAAAGTATTAAATATTATACTTGATATCTGTATACTGATAAATGAAAATGCATATTTGATAAGAAATAATTTTGTTCTATCAATGCCCTCCAGCCGTAGATTACCAATTGAATAAGTTGTGCTTATTAATCACTGCATTGAAAAAAAAACACATAGTGTAGAGAACTATGGAGTGTCTTAGTAAGAGAGTGTTAAAGAGGAGTTATTACAGGATTTAGAAATGTGTTAGTGAATTTGGGGAAGATTTAAGAAAGTACAACTTTGCTCTGAATTAGATGATGTCAAGAAGGTGGAATAATTATGTAATTATTTATTTATTTATTTATTTATTATTTTTTTTAGTCTTTATTGGAAAGAAGTTTTTTTTTTTTTTTTTTTTTTAGACGGAGTTTTGCTCTTGTTTCCC
>NW_022436947.1:15170749-15173249 GCF_009761245.1 Sapajus apella
CCCAGATGACTTTTTGTATTTTTAGTAGAGACGGGGTTTCACCATGTTGACCATGATGGTCTCAATCTCTTGACCTTGTGATCCATATCATATTTTGAGTAACTCAGTGCAGGCGCTCAGTGTGCCAGCTGGTGGGGCCCAGCTTGTAATAGGCCCCACAGCTAGGGCATCGCTGGGCCTCGCCTTTGTGCAACCAAAACCAGATGATGGTACTGTTGTCCTCTTCACAGATACAGCCCACTATTCTCTTGTTGGTGACAGAAGGGACTAAATTAGGGTCTTCCTTAGTGCCTGAAGCTCCCTTTGGGGGCAGTATATTGTATGGGTCCAGTCCCTTTCTTGCAGCCAACATGATCTCCCTCTCCAACCCAGTCGTCTGATCGTCATCACTAGGAACGCCACCTTGAGAGGCCATGGAGCGCACCGCGCTGCACCCTTGGGACTGCAAGCCCTCAAGGCCTGCGCGGCCAGCCCTCCAGCTCCGCGAAGTAACCTTGAAGCCATCGTGTCCGCGACAATCAGCAGCACTTCCGGAAAACCTATTTTTTATTTTTAAATTAAAAACATTTATTGGACAAATAATAATTGAAAAATAATAATTGCACATATTCTGAGGTATACGGTAATGTTTCAATACACATAATGTATAGTGATCAGATCAGAGTAATTAGCACATACATCATCTCAAACACATCATTTCCTGGTGCTGGGAACATTCTCTATCCTACTTTCAGCTATTTGAAAAAATATTATTCTTAACTATGGTCATCTTATAAGTGGTAAGATTATATATGACTTCACATAAAATAGCATAAGTATATACATATGCACACATTAATTATCACATAACAGATGTAACATGGTTAATGAGATTCTTTTTAAATTAGGTGATATGTATCTTGAGATAGAATATAAAACAGTTTTTTCTGCTTTCAAATGTTATAGATAAATTATGATAGTGAATAATGTTTTAGCATTTTTTTAAATTGCAACAGCCACTTTTGTGAGTTTTTTAAATAAATGGATTTTAAATGAAATATTGATATCTACTAAACATAATAATGGATACCTACTAAAAGACAACAACAATGACTCAATTAATTCAGTAAATCTCGTAATTTTCCTGTCCACTGGGATCATGTTGTAATTTATATATTTCCTAGGACTAGAAAATAATGGCTGCATGTTTTCAAATTTCAACATTTTGGATATTAAAGATATCATAAATAATATATGTTCTATGTAAGTTGATGTTTCTGTTCAATAGAATACAAAAATTAAGCTGCTCTGCTATTACACTGAGGAAGAAATAAGGCCACATATAATACAAGACCTTAGATCTAGATCAATGTTTAGCTTTAATTATCAAGTCAGCAGGGGATTTTATTTCAACTAGCAACACTTAAAACTCCAGAACCAAGAATTGCTTTTGAAGAATGTCTTTCTACTGGTAATTCATTGTAATTATGTTCAAAACAAAGTTGTGAGTGCTGTAGAAAGTGACAACCTCAAGTAGAAAAAAATAAAGGATAATTCACAAAAGGGTAATTCTCAAGCTGAGTAACTTTATAACAATTATTTTTGCCTCTTGTTTTAAGTAGTCTATATATATGTACAAAGTAAGCAAAATATCACAGATTTAGTAATATTTTACGCTAATAAAGTATACATCAAGATGTTAATGTTAAATATGTAAGATATTTGTGGAGACAAGAATGTTGCCTCATTTAGGTTTTCATCCATTTTGAGCAAAGGTTTTAAAAATATTAGAGAGAAAATGGCTTATTTTCACTTTTCAGAATATCCTAGTGATATTTCTTTCTTTTCTCTATTATCTTTTACATCTGTATTATATTCACAACTGGTCATTTGCTATACACTGGAAAATGGTGCTAGCTTTATTTTTCCTTGGTGCTCTTACCTGTTAGTTTTCTTTTTCCAAGCAATTCTTTTCCTCCTTACATGATGATATGCATTTATTCTGGAACCAGGATACATGCACTTGATTCATATTGGATATACAAAGAAAATACCAATTGGCATAGCTTATAGTTATTTATGTTTATTGCTTTGATATGATTAAAGTGGTCCTAAGCAGAAATTATATTTATTTAGAAATATATCTATTATTTTGAACACTTGCCTATAAGTTATTTATTCATTTAGTCCACTAGAATAAAAAAAAATGCATTGTTTATAGATATTTCCTTAATGCCCCCTAGGAAACACATCATATAGAGAGTAAGAAACAACCCACTAAGAAAGATTTAACAGAGGTTTATGTTGCTAATTAGAATTGGACTGACTCCATCCTGATTATTTCAAGTTCATAAACTTGCTCAAGGGAAGTTATCTTTAGAACCAGGGTGTGAAATGTGGAAAATTTTCATCGTCTTTGAGTTTTCAATGTGCTCTTGTTCGGAACATATGGGCTTCTTATGCATATGGAATAGCTAAAAAAACTAATGTCTCCCAGAGAGTACAGACAACAAGTGCTACT
>NW_022436947.1:15178249-15321934 GCF_009761245.1 Sapajus apella
GAGTTATCAGTAATCTGAAATGTAATTTAATTCCTTTTGTGTGTCAGGCTAAGAGAAACCAAGAGATACAGATGAGGAAAAAACAGCCATAATCAAGAAATCATAAATAATTACATTCAGAAAAGTAGTGTAAGGAACTGGTTCAGACTTTTGTTTGTCTTCATCCAATTATGGGATTTACAAAAGTGGTGATTACATAAATGAATACATGATCTTTTCACAAGCCAGAAGAAATGTAACTGACTGATCACTGATCGCTGCCCAGGGAAGGCCAGGAAATTGAGGAAAGCAGGCAGAGCAGTGGCTCAGAGCAGGGTCTGGGATGAAAGTGAGTTAGGAAAGAGCGCCCAGGAGGGTGAATTAAGTGTCAGAGATCATCCACTCTCTCTGCCTTATTTTATTACAAAATGTGTGGAAGGAAAGAAGTGACTGAAAATTAATAGCCTTTCCTCTGGCAATATTGAAGTAACCAGCCCCTGAGGAGCATGCTTACTGTCTCACTTAATGCACAGAGAATTTGTAAAGATGAGAATACTTCAAGATATCATTGGTCTAATTATTAGAGTTATGTCATTTTGAGATAATTGTATGTCATCAAGATAATTGTAGAGTACCTCCCTCTTTCTCCTCCTTCCCCCGTCCCTCATAAGCACATCATTTTAAGCACATACCTATGTACAAGGAGCACTGCATACCAATAGAAATTTACCCTGAGATTTAGGGGAATAAAAGAGCACCCTTAAATACTTAAAAGTGCCAGTACTTTATAATGTCTACTACTATTGCTCACTGTGAATTTGATTGTAATTAAATATCTTGTACGATTATCTCTTACAAAAAAGTCAACCAAACAACAACAACAAAAACCACACAGAAAGCTAAGTTTTATAAGTTTCTCATCTGTTGAGAAATCTATTCCTCTTTTTTCCTATCCTGAAAATTTCTCTTTCAACTACCAGGTTTATCTTTCATTGTGCATTCTGGTATTTGGTAGACAAGTCTGCGACGGTCTTACAATATCATAACAGCACTAGGATAAGAAAACCTGCGTAGGCCATTTGGATAGGAACCAGAAAATAATTTATTTTATATATTTGTAATATTTCCAAATTCAGAGAAAAAAGTGGACACATGTGTATTCTTGGCTGCTTTAAAACCTGGTCTCCTGATCTCTAGATACTTTTTGCTTAGGTAATGGAGGCTGTGGAGGAGGACAGGCTCAAGGAAAATGCTGACACCAGAAGACAGTGCATAGGTTCAGTGAAGGGGCACAGCCACCCTGGAATCAGGGTGCCATGCTTGTCAGCCCACAAAGGTTGCTGAGCTGATGCCCTTTGTTCAAGCTGCACCTTTCTTTATCTTTACAGCATTTCACCTTATTCACTGGGTCACCGTTAGAAGCACTCATCTTGCTTGAACCAATGCCAGAACAGCTAGATTCTCTTTATATTTCTAATTTTTCTGTCTTCTTATCTCCCAAGTTACTCTTTCTCACCTACACTGACGTTGTTTTCCTGCTCTGTGGGCGCTCTCTTTAAATTTCTAAATCAGCCATCTTCATTTTCAATCTTCCTCAGAAGCTCAAGACACACATTTCAAACATTTTGTTGAATATTGAATACTACCACTTAGATTTCAGTTTTAAAGTGGCTCCTGTGACATCTACATTTTATTTTTATTATTACTCTTGAAAATTCACATGATTTGTTCATAACTCCTTCACTCTTAGCATTAACCTTTAAATCCAGTGAGTTGCAGGTTTTGTTTCATTTATTTATTAGTTTTTAAATATGACTGTCAGATCATATTTGCCGTAGTCTGACTTGTGTTTCCTACTGTCACTATTCTAGTTTAGTCTCTCCTTTCTCAACACCTGCATTATTGCTAATGGTCCCTTGTATTCTGTCTATTTCGCTGATTAGTCAAATGGAAATTACCACATTAATCTTTCTAAATTACCATTCTCATTATATGGTCCAATCTCCTGTCATAAATCTTCAACAGTGTGCTATTTTATAACAAATGCTATCTAAAGCTATTCAAAGTTCTTGAAAATCTGATGCTTACCTGTCCCATCTTATAAGGTTTTATATTATGTATCCTGTACTGTTGATATAATATTCATCTTTGTATGTTAAAGTAATACATATCTTTCAAAGATGTGTTCAAATACCATGAAGCATCCACAAGTACCTATTCATTAACTGTCGTGGACCTGAGTTCATCTCTTCTATCTTCTCCTGTATAATTGTATCTCTCTTTCCCTAACAGTATATCCATATAATTTCCCTCCTAGACTATAAGCTTTTTTCAGACAATGACTGCATTACTATGTCTAATCCTTCTTGTACTAAGTTTTGTTCAATATCCAAGGAAAATCTTAATAAAATATGTTATCATAATAATATAATGAATTACCATCTTAAAATGACACTGTAACAGATCACCTCTTAAAATCTCCATAAGTATGATTAGTCCATAAACAAAGAAGCTTAAAGACAATGTCTTCAGATAGCCTGGTATAAATATCTAAATATTTCTTTTATATTTCTTAATAAAAATTATATTGTAAAATAAATTTCTCATAATTTATTTGAAATAATGTTACAAAGTAGAATCCTGTCACATACGTATTGGTAACATCTCAGAGGTGTGTACAACTATCTTGAAGAGGCAAAATTGTTAACTTCCATTACTGCATATTATTTCATTCTACTTTCTTCACTCTGTTTTTTGGTACTTTGTGGTGGTAGAATCTCATGGCTTTCAATACAAATTATGTGGTAAATCAGTCTTAATTTTTTATTTTGGTATTTCCAGTGTTATAAATTTGTACATATTATACGTATTTATCTTTTCTGGGCATTGTTTGCATTGGCCCCATGTGTCTCACTGGAAATGTTTCATTGTTGAGGAAATACTCTAAGACCTAAAGCTTAACCATTATATCTAGTATTCATTAAAGACCCTCTGCCTAGGGATTAGGTGAGGCTGAGGAGATATGTAATATGACAATTAAAGCAACTATGCAGTGAAATTCTCAGGTACATTGATACTTTCAAGTGCAAACTATTAATACATGGGGGAAGATCCTGTGCTTATCATAGGCCAGCTCTACTGCTTATTATTAGCTTAGCCCTGAATATGTTGTCAAAACTCTCAAAGGGTCAGACTTTTTTAATATGAGAAATGAAGATAATAATGCCAACCTCATAATATTGTTATAATGAATAATAGAGATAATATAAGCTAAGTAAGCAAAACTTAGTAGAGGTTCAATCATTATGGCTATACTTTCTTAATGCATGCAGTCACATGGATTGACGTTTCTAGTATGATTTTCTGAAAAATAATTCATAACCAGGTAATTCTTTATTTGCTTTTTAAGCAAGTATATTTCTAGTAACCGAATCATCTACTGACAGAGGTTAATAATCTTATTACATGCTTAAAATTGCTTGATCAGAAGGACCTTGCTCATTTATGTATTTCTTGTACATCACAAAACACCTGAAATCTAGCTAGTGCATATTCTAAGTTCACTGAGTGAAAGTGAAGAGGACAATAAGGAGATAGAGGCGCAAAATTATTCCCAGTGATTTTATCAAAACACAATACAACAAAAGTGAAAACAGATTTCTCTAAAACATTATGTAAGAAAAGTTTCAGTCTGAGAAATGGCTTAATTTAATAATAAAATTTGCATATAAATACAAGAAAAAAGAGGTAAATCTGTAAAACAATGAGATCTAGGTAATGCTTGATAATAATTTAGAAATCAGTGATAAAAATATGTGCCTTTTGTTGCCTTTGGAGCTCTTAGAATAAACCTACAGTAAATAAATATATTATTTTCTTCCTTGAATCAAGACTGGTTTGTATAATTTTAATACTGTAGGTTCTATAGTCAAAGTATCTCTTGAAAATTTCTGGAGAATTTGGTTAATGAACCAATGTTCTGAAACTTTCCTTTTTTATCTGTGGCTCTTTAGCCCCTGCCCCTGTGCTAAACCAGGCTGTGAGGTTTCTCCTCTTCCCTTACCCAAGAGTTTGGGGGCAATTTCATGTGGTGATTCTAGTTGAGACTTCTGAATTAACTTGTTGTGACCAATATATGTATGTTAAGATGCTGTAAAGTAAGCTCTAACCTGCAATTCTCCATTTACAAATCTTACCTGCGTTGGGACTCAAGGAAGAGAACTGTTGTTTTTTAGTACCCACTCTATGCCAAACATTTTACATATTATTCTATTTTAAATTTTTAATGCTATGTAATTATTCTAAGAGGACATAATAAAGGATGCAACTTTTATAAAATAAATCCTGAATTTTTTTCTAAAATTTTAAAATGTTGCACTTTTCTAAGATATTCTACTGTGAATGTTGTATCTCAAGATGTTTGTTTTTGAGCAATTGAGACAGATAGGGTTGAGTCCTACCATAGAACATTGATTGTGTTAAATTAATTTATTTTAAATCAGTAGTAAAGTGTTTGATATGTTCTAGTAATTGGGATCATGTGTGTTCAATCCAGCTGGAATATGAATATGTAAATATTTCAAAAAATCCCAAAACAAATATGAGGCTACTCTTTTGCATTTGAAAAATTGTACTTAATGTTTTTGAGAAATTCTTTTACTACAGTTAGGAGGATACCCTTCGATGTCCTTGAGGAGATAATTCAGGAGCAGCTATAAGTGTATGACTGTAAAATGAACAATTCCTAAAAGAAATGATTGCTTTGGAGTGGCATAAAGTAGCTTCTGAGTTTAAAAAAGAATCCTACCAATAGCAAGGTCTTTATAAACAGTCTTAATCAGTAAGACAGATTTTTACTCAATATGGAAAGTAGGTTATGTCACTGATTCTTATTTTTAACCGTCTTTATTATATTCACATGCAGGTAATACCATCTGTAACACTTTCTTTAAGCATGAAAAGTAAGATTTCTCCATATTGTTTATCACCAGCCACATAATCATCTCTAACTTATTCCACAACAGATTATTTCTCTGTTCAAACCCTCTGAGAACATTACAGCAATACTTTTATGTCCAACTGGAGGAATTCTCGATCTTGTGAGTTAGTTCTGATTGTCATTTCTCTTAGAAATTCAGTGTTTTTCTGTCTAAAACAATCTAATTATTAAGAGGTCTGTTTGTCAAGTTTTATATCATCTTCCTCTAGCTCTAACTTCAAATATTACTTTATTTATATAGTAATATATTAACCTAGTAAATGCCATATAAATAACATTTATGATAATTTGTGGATTATAATTCTTATTTTCATGCTGTATGAGTACTCAAACACATATTGTTTTGTCTCTTTTTTATTGTTTATTTTGGTAAATCACATTTAAAAATACGTCCTTGTTCAGATAACATCAGAATCAACATTTTAGAACTTTGGAGATAACAGGAAAAAACAGATGCTATCACTTTTGCTAGGATTAAACTTTTGACTTAATATAATCACCTATAATCTAGGGAAATATCAGGTTGAAAACATAATAGCAGCTCCAACATTAGACCATTTACGTCAGAGTTCATAAAACATATACTTCTCATATGTGTTTCTGGGTCGTGTATGGACATTTTTTCAGATGTTCTGGACAAAATATGTAGAATTAGAAAAGAAGCATAATCAGAGCTTAACCAGGGATAGTAATACCTGAAATCACAATGAAGATATTTTCTACAGATATCAGATTTTTAGAAATATCAGGCACTTGGGTAATCTAAAACTGCTTAGGAAACTCCTTGGTCCAAACTGACTTTCTTTATAAATATCACAAATAAATAGAAAAGTACAGTAAAACATTATCACTGCTGTGAAAAATCAGATAATGGTAAGATACTCATGCCAAGGAGAAGGAGATAAGTAATGCACTCAACCAGAAAAAGTGGGGTTAGATATGATAAGAAAAAAAGAATTCTATGTTAGCGATCAATTACACTGGATTTTTTCTATGATTCTTTTGTGTGTATTGTTGCCTGTTATATAACACAATAGAGGGTGATCTGAAGCAATTGAAATAAACAGAGAAAACTTCAGTGAACGGGAGACTTGAATTTTTTTTGAGAGTAGGATAAACCCTTGCTGGTATTCCTTCCTTTATTACTGAATACAAGTGCTACTCTCCAGGGAAGCAGTTCCATTAAGAATACAGAGAATCCAGCTCCACTGGAAAGTAGATAATGCTCACTACCATATATTATTACAGATTTTGTTGACAGATTTGTACTATCTCTTGTTAATTGGACACAGGCTAGGTACAAACTGTAAGGATAGATGGGCAGGAAAATATGATTGAGAACTAGAGAGCAACTTATATTTAAAAAGTTGGCTAGAAGCATTGTAAAAACCATTTTAAATGGAAAAATGTCATCTACTTTAATGGCCTATGGACTCTCTATTGTTCTTTTTTTTTTTTTTTTTTTGAGACAGAGTTTCACTCTTGTTACCCAGGTTGGAGTGCAATGGCACGATCTCGGCTTGCCGCAACCTCCGCCTCCTGGGTTCAAGCAATTCTCCTGCCTCAGCCTCCCGAGTAGCTGGCACTATAGGCACGCGCCATCATGCCCAGCTAATTTTTGTATTTTAGTAGAGACGGGGTTTCACCGTGTTGACCAGGATGGTCTCAATCTCTTGACCTTGTGATCCACCTGCCTCGGCCTCCCAAAGTGCTGGGATTATAAGCGTGAGCCACTGCGCCCGGCCTCTATTGTTTTTTAATCTGTAGAAAAGGATGATTGGGTGAGCGTGGGGCATAAGTGGACTACATATTTTGTGCAAATTAGATCTGATATGTTGTGCCAACTTTGTATAAAAAGTAATATGATAAACCCTAATTGCACTGGGATTTCATTTCATAGCTGGAGAAGAGATCATCTATTCTTTTGAAAGTATTTATTAAGCATCTTTAAGCCAGGTTCTGTTTCACATGTTAGAGGGCCAACAAGAAGGTACCACTACCTACTCTCAGGGAACACACTTTCTTGTAGGTGAAGAAATAATGACATTTACCAAGGTAGTATATAACTTTTTATAAAGTTCTGATACCTCATAAGTAGATGATAGAAGTCTCATGTTCTAGAATATGAGGGAGCATGAGAGGAATAACTCAGTTTGCCTGAAGAGGGTATAAAGTACCTTAAAGGAATATTTGTGTTGAAAACTACAGGGACAAGTAGAAATACATTTCATTTAGTATGGAAGTCAATTCATATTCTGAGAGGGTGTTGCAAGTTGGTTTCTCTGTAAAGAAGACTCTGAAATGTAGATTGGCTTGAAGAATGTTTATAAAGGAGGACTTTGGTTCAATCACTATGAAAACAGAGAAGGGGTATAGGATGGGGTAGAGAGAGAAACCTAAGTGTGATGGACTTCTAACTCTAGGCTTGGTCTACCCCATGGGGAGCTTGAGAACTAGAATGAACTTTCAGAGATGGTCTGAGATGGGCTGAGATGACCAAGCCTTTATAACTCCCATGTCATTCAGTAATTAGCATGTATGCCACTGTAAGAGAAGAGGAAAGACAGCTCCTTGCAGCAGTCACCTCTGAATCAGGGACTAACATCTAAATGTCTTCTCACCACACTTTCAGCTGCTGGGCCACGTCTTTCATTGAACAGGGACCTGGGGGCCATATTACAATGATCATGAGCAAGTTGATATAAATAGAAACTGTAGCTTGGTGCAGATGGTTTGTGACAGTCATTATGGATAATGGAAAAACTTGTTGGTTTTTCCATTATAGAAGTGTCCAGGGGAACTGAGGGTACAGCAGAGGTTGATTGTCACACAGAAGATGTGAAATCTTGTTCCCTCTCTGGATAGTACTATTATATAAGGAGTTTTAAACAGAGGTCTTAGAAAGTGGTTCAGGCTGATGGATAAGGAAATTTAGCATCACAGGAAATTTCACAGCTATGGAAGAGACATAGCTATAAGAATTTGTCTTCAGCTGAGGGACACAAATCCTTATCATCTGCAGGGATAGGCAAGACAGGACACAATTTCCATAACAACTATGGTGCCAGAAACAAACACAATGAATGGGTGGTAGTCAGAATAGCAGCTCCTAAAGAGACCCATGTCCTAATTTTCAGGACCTGTGAATATGTTAGTTTACATGGCAAAAGGGAGTTTGCAAATGTGATTCAGAATAAGAGCATTGAAATGAGGAGGTGATCATTATTTGGATGAGCCTAATGTAATTACAGTGGTTCCTAAAAGTAGACGAAGGGTGCAAGAAAGAAGGTCGGAGAGATGTAATGTGAGAAGGACTCGAGCCATCCTTGCTAACTTTGAAGATGTAAATAGGCTATGAACCAAGGAATGCCTTGACCTCTAGAAGCTGGAAAAGGCAAGGAAACCGAGAGCACACAGAAAAGGATGCCACCCTGCCAGCACTTTATTTATGGTACTCATGTCAGACTTCTGACCTCCATAAATGTAAGATAGCAAATTTTTATTATTTAAACCATTAATTTCATGGTAATTTATTACAGCAGCAATAGTAACCTAATATAGAAGATGTATCTTAGGAATTAAGTTCTAAATTCAGCACACAAAACTCAATTAGTCAACACTGACTTTAGACATATCATATATGATCCATAAAGTACAGTGTTCATCATCTGGTTTATATGACCTTGTATATTAATCTGTATCTATAAATAGATAATACTACATTATATATAGTATACACATGAAAAGTACATATGCAAAGGTAACACTTTTTAAAATCATGTGCATAGTAAAAAATGCGTGACTATTTGCATGTATGATGTTCAACTCTACATTGACAAAGGAAGATAAGAAGCACAAAACTATCATTGAAAATAACATTTAAATAAGTCTTTGACACAGGTGGACGAGGCTGGAAATTACTTACTAGCAAGGAGTTAGAATATTGAAGCAGGAGAAACAATTCTGATTTAATTCTAGCTTAATTCTGATTTCATGAATTGCTGATAAAAGGGTCTTACTTTTCTTCCCATCCACGAACAGGATTGCCTCCAGAATTTGTAACAGGCACAAAATTCTGGGACAGCTTAAATGTTGTATGGGATTCAGAGGCAAAGAGTTAGGTAGTTCAACACAGAGGTTGACAATTCACTAATAATTTCCTTTTTCCAGAATCCGAAGAAAGACTTCCCTTAAACAGTTATCAGTACTTCAGTAAGTAACATAATGATTGAATTATAGTATAGCACTATTTTTGGCTAAAAACAATAACATTAAAATTTATAATTTATGCTATTATAAACCTATATTCTTTAAGATTGCATTATGTGATTTTGGAAAGAATCCTAATCTCCATCTATAAGGACAATAATTCACCCTTGAATAAATTGGCACCTGTAGTTTAGTTAACATATACCAGGCTTTTCTCCTTCTGTTCTATAGTCCAAGAAGTTGAAATAAATTCAGAGCCTATTTTTAATTTGAAGGTGCGTGGTCAATAGGAACCTCATGCTTGGCATAGCTTCAGAAATACAAGAAAAAAAAAATCAAAACACAGTTTGGAATTTCCCCCTTTTGAGAAACTAATCCATTTTATTTTACACAATTTTCAGCAATACACAAAATACAATCTGAAGAAAGGCTACATATGCTTATCTATGCAAATCCAATGCCAGAAAACAAGGGTGAAGGGTAGAGAAGAATGAAACACCAGTATTTTGATTTGTTTTGGATTTTAATACCATTATTGAGGCAAAGCAAAGGTTGGCTGTATAACCCTACTTGTGGGATTTTATGATTATATTTAGTGGTTTGGTTTTTTAATGTAAAGGAGCAGAAGTGGACATCACAAAGGGGCCATTTAATAGCTGAGAAGATTAGAAGAGTAAAATAAAAGTCTTTGGAACAAAAAAAGTAATTGTGGATCATTGACTTCAAATGTTTTTTTGGATTCTTTAAAGTTCACATTGCCCATTCCATCTCTTGGCTTCTCTTCTCTGACTCTTTGCTCATATCTGGCCAGCACTGTGCAGTATAAAGTATTTTTACTGGGGTGAGTTCAGGTAAACTTCTTATTCACATTATTATATAATAAATATTTATTTAGTGAATGATGAAATAAGTGAATGAATGAATAATTTGACACTTAAGGACCCCAAGCTGCTTCAAAAGCTCTCTTACTGTAAAATGCTTCACTATTGACATCTCTCTGTGGTGAAGTCTGTGTTCTAGGATTTGTGTCCAATACTAATTAAGTGTACTCTTTTTTTAAGTGCAAATTTTTACAAAAGTGATTCTTTCTTGGCGTAGAAAAGAGTTCACTTAAATCTTTTCAATTGGTTTGCCAGGGAGATAGCCCTGACCTTCTTTCCCTTTAGATATAGGCTGATGTTCTACGTTTCTTAAACTAAGGCTATGTTCATACCAGAGTAATTGACTGAATAATTGCCCTAATGGGATTTTAACCTTACTGTCAGTCTTAATTGGATGATTGCTCCAGTGTGAACAGACTCCAATAAGATCCCTAAGAAAAACAGCCTTTACCTTCCAAAACCAGTCTACTATACTTTTCCTTCACTGAATTTTCAGCAGAGATGTAGTAAGTGTTAAAAATAAAACAACTGAAGTGGAAACATACATGTTGCAAATAAAAGTTCCACAATTGACAAACTGCAGAGATGTTTATTAGAAAAAGTTTGAAAGGGACCCCAGAATGTCTTCTCTCTCTTTATACACATATATAAATATATATACACACATAAACACACACAGATATACATATTTAAATATGTACACATGTGTAAATGTATATATGCAAATAACTATGTGCACTCATGTATTTGTATGCACACAGAGACATGTATACATACTGAACATGTAACCAAGTGGCCATTTGACTCCAGGTGAGATGACCAAGTATTTAGCCAAAAGCTGAGTCAATGCCAAATATCATCTCTGTAGAATGAACTCCTGTAATATAATAAATCTGATATTTTAATTAAAATAATTATTTTAACTTTCTTACTAAAATGCCTAGTTATACAAATATAAAAGTTTGAGATTAGAATCCTGGGACAATAAATTATTGGCACTGTCTTATATGAGTCATCCCATAGTCTCTGTATCTATTTAACATTTATAAAACTAAATGAAGACTCAATTTTACGAGATGCAGTAGAAGAGACGGACTTAGTAGATGTGGGGGAAGTCATCTCATTTTTTCCCTGCAAGACATGTTTTTCTCAAACTCTTCATAGTGTTACTATTGCTACGATGATTGTTTATTTTGTTGTTGCTCATGGATTTTGAAAATTTTCCTCCTCATAACATTTTGTTCTGGCAAAATTATTATTTTCCTTTTTCTTCGATGTCAAAAGAATAAAGAATTCCCAAATAAGATTTTAAAATCCTCATATCTTAAGTTGATTTAAACTACATATTAAATACAGTTTATGAGTTATTTTGTATAATAATATAATATAATGTCTACATAATCATGCAACATTTAAAGTATAAAATTATGACATCTAATACCTATTTTCAAGTTTTTGTTATTAAATAATTTGAATAGGTTTATTGACTTGAAAGGGATATTATGTTTTTTCTAAAGTTCATCTTGTAAAGGTGATTTTGTAATATTCATAATTGGAAGTCAATCTATTTCTCTAGTTATTTTAAAGTTATAATTGAAAAAATAATAGTTCTCATGGCCATTATTAAATGCAACATTTTGCTTTTTCAATCATAATGTACAATTGAAGTTAATTGTCTAATGTATCTATTGCATATAAACTGCCTAAGATATGTCCAAAATACTTATTTATATCTTCAAAATAACACTTATTGGTGCATTCCTAAATACTTATATATTTGTTTGTACAAGTATGTATGTAGATATCATACACATGTATTTTTACCTATGTATAGACATATATGTATATTTACATAGTTCATCTAGAAACATAAGAGCAATGTTGCTTTCCACTTAGCAGCTAGTAGTCATTTTTCATGTTAGTACAGACAGTTTACCTATATGAATTTAAGATACTTTTTAGAATCTCCTCTACTTGGCTTATAAGCTATTTGTGGTTTTTACCTATTACAAACCTTTACAACATGGTAATTCCTTGTAATAGATACTGCTTTTTGTGTACCAAAAATTTAGTTTCCTATCTTCCTTCCTAAGAGAATCATAATTCTATTCAGGAATCTACTCTTCTACGAGGCCTTTCTGTCTCAGGTTAAGGTAGCCATATTCATATCCAGAAGTGGGTATGATTGGTCTAACAGTAATCCTGCCCACTGAAGGGGTTTAGGACATGCTGTTCCAGAAGATGGTATTTTGGCATTTGAGAAAACAGCAGAGGCAGGAGGAAGATCATTCTCACCTTCCCCTCTCCCACCCATTTTCCTTAGAGCAGGATATAAAATCTAAGATCACTCTCTGACCTCTTCCTCCTTTCTCCCCTAAGGGTTATAAAACTGTCATTTAAGAAGTACTTTCCCTATATTCAGAGAAAAGGAATGTTCTTGTCTCTGAAGACTTAGGGACACTCAAAAAAATCTGAACAAACAGGCCTTGCTATAATAATTTCTCCCCAGTTTATTATTGTTAGATCATGCGCCTTTTGTCAATCATAATTCTCCACAATTGTCCACTTCTTCATCAAATCAAACATAAAAAACACACAAGTTTACCTGTTACTTTGGGTCTTCATGTCCTTGTGAAAGCACTCATGTCTTATAAAATATATATTACTAATTTGTATGCTGGTCTCTTGTTACTCTGTCTTTCGTTATTGGGACCTTAGCTATGAACCTGAGATGGGAAGGAAAGACATTCCTACTTCCTTATACTACTTTGCTAGTGATTAACTGAGAAGTAACCTATTTGGGTTCATGGTTATGAAGAGAAATTTTCTGAGTAAGTTCTCAGGCACACTTTGGGAATAATTCCAGAAGTCACTTTTTGTCTTTCTTTCCTTAAACTTTTCTGTCATTGATTTCAAATCTAGAAATGCCGTAGGCATACACATGGAGAAGGACAAGTCTCAAAGGCAATTCAAGCTGAAGCCACAGGAGGCATCAATGGGGACACCACACGACCTCTTCAAATGTGTGAGCAAGTTCATTTCCTTTTTAAAAAAATCAGTTTGAACAGGGTGTTCTGTAACTAGTGGATTAAAAATAATGACATTCGTTGCTTGAATATATGAAGCAGAAATTTTAAAAATCAAGAAAACATGAGAATTGGCTATTTATTTATATTTATTGTTGCATACCTAACACTTAATGATATCTGGTGCATATAAGTATGGAAGAGATTAATGCATACATTCCTACTTAAGAGAATCTTGTAACAAAGCCCACAGAATTTTAATAATGAACTTTATAATTCTATCTGCCAACATTTTAATTCTTAAAATGAATTTAAAGAATCGAATATGTGTACATACTAAATACGTATTTATTTTGAAGGTTTACAAATAATAGCTTTGTTGAAACAATAACTTTAGAAAAATTAAATTTAGCTTAGTGTATTCAGGCAAAGAAGTGATTAATGAATTGCCCAACATCCTGAAACATAAAAGGTTCAAAGAGTTTCACCCAGCAACATGGGCAGGGAATATTTATTGACAGTAAAAGGAAGTGGCATACAGAAATAGCTTGATTGGTTATAGCTGGGCTTTTGTCTTATATGGACATATTTTAGCAGTTTGCAGCCTGTGATTGGCTGAAAGTCTGGCTGCTGCTATAATTGGCTGAGACTCTGTTGGCTGATACAAGAATATTTTCTCAAATGTGCATTTTCAAAATACATTGTTAGGTTTCAGTTCATAATATATGGAGGTAGTTTTAGGCCAAATTTAATTTAACAGCTTCTTTGTTGTTTTTGCATAGTATAAATATTTTCTTTAAGAAAAATATGCCATGTCAGCAGATGGAATGCTTTGGTGATGAAAAAGTCATGTACCAACAGTACATCTGTTATGGGATGCTGTCGATGTCATATGTTTTTCAAAAAAACTTCACAAAAAAGAGATGAATGATAATGTAACACATGTCCTTGACACTTTTTTGGCCCCACATATTTTATTTGGTCATAAAAATTTTTCTTCAAAATGTGATAATTTATTATGATCTGGAGCTAAAATCGTTTACCTATAGTTTTATAAAGAAAATGCTATAATTTACATACTCTCTCAAAAGATAATCAGAGAAATAATTAACTCACATTAGTATATGATTGTTATTTCTCTAACTAGTGTCATATAAATCCCTTTAACTGTAGCTAGACATCAGTAATTTCTTTAGAACTTCACAGTTTGAAAGATGAGTATAATTCTCCACAGTTATTTTTAGCTTGTGTTCACTATTTCTGTATCCGTTTCCCTGATGCTAACAAAAATTTGATTGTTTTCTCTGGCTACTAAGCCAAAATTACAGTTCTTATCAATTGTAGGCCTCAATATTTTTCATATTTAATGTAACTGAAATTGGGGTGCATTTTACAATTGATAGTGCATGATGGTTTAATTGATGGCTTTTTCTCTTATAGTAGCATAAAATAATTAGGTATCATACAATCATTAGCATCTTAATACTTATAAAATGTAATAGGTATATTTAGAATGGTTGTTTTAACCCAAAATAGAGGTGCTTTTCTTTTTGTTTGTATTGAAAAGTGCTTCCATTTTGGGTAATAATAATAATAATAAAAAGAATTGTTGTTTTAAAATATTTCAACTACTAAGCGTTGGGGGTCCATTTTATTATAATAGCATTACAAAACTCTTCTATAAACTTAATTACTAGCTGGTTACTGCTCTTACCACAGCTTTGGTGATCTATTTGTGGCAAATAATCCTATGTTGACAAACTTTTTATTTTAGGACAAGAACTGCTCCTTAATTACATTATCTATGATACGAGTTGGCTGTGTCCCCAATCAAATCTCATCTTGAATTGTGTAGTTCACATAATCGCCATGTGTCAGGGGAGGGACCTGATGGAGGTAATTGAATCATGGGGGGCAGTTATCTCCATACTGTTCTCCTGATACTGTGTGAATTCTCACAAGATCTGATGGTTTTATAAGGGGCTTTTCCTCCTTTTGCTCAACTTCTTGTTACTGCCATGTAAAAAATGTGTTTGCTTCCCATTCTGCCATGATTGTTAAGTTTCCTGAGGCTTCCCTAGCCATGCTGAACTGTGAGTGAATTAAACTTCTTTCCCTTATAAATTACCTACTCTGGGCATGTATTTATTAGCAGGATGAAAACAAACTAATACAATCTAATTGCTGTATTTTGCGCTGGTTGAATATTTATTTAAACATATAAAGAATTGAGCGATTTAAGCAGGAGTTCTCAAATTTTATTACATAATGGAATTATCTGATAAGCTTTAGAAAGTACATGTGCCCAGGCCATATCCCATGCCAACTAAGTCAGAATCTCTAGGGTAGACCCCAGGTCAGATTTTTTTGAAGCTTCCCAGTAATTCCTAAGAGCAGCTCTGTTGGAGAATTAGTATTTGAGTGCCTTCACCTGTCAAGTCCTGCCTTACCCATATTTAAATATTCAAATTAACTTTATCTAATCTCAAACTCATCTAACAAAGTAGCCTCCAAATTAGTTAAAAACTTTCATAAGTATTTATTTTAAATCCACGAAAGACATTTTAATGTTTTTCTTGCTAAATTTAAAGAGATATTTACCATACTTTAATTAATTGCGCATGTACTGGGCATAATCTATATTGAGGCTTGCGTGATGTAGGGGGAAATATGCTTAAAATTAAATTAAAATCATATTAAATTGTGAACTATAATGGAAATGTTACTTATAATTTCCTTTTAAGCTTAAAAAGAAAAAAAAAAATCTAAAATATCTGCTTCTCTGGTATCTTGCATTCCCATCCAGCAGCCATCCTAATTGGTCCTTCTTGTATGAATGTTAGTTTTGACCAGTCCTGGCCTGTCTTAACGTCCTTAGTTCAGCATTTTTTCTGAGACTGGAAGGGAAATTGGCCCTATCCTATGAGACATGACCCTATCATATGAGACCAAATAATTGGTTGTATCATTTTTTTTTAAGTTTTTGTCCCTAGGTGATAAAATGGGGGCAGAGGCATTTTCTCCTAGTTGATCTGTCTTAGCAGGAGCTCTAGATAACTGAGAATGACAGCAGATGTGTTACTGCTGTAAAGTTGTGGATTCAAGCATAGCACTAACAAGATGCACAGGCAATAGGGGAAGATAGTCACCGGAGAATGCAGAGGTTGACAAATGCTGCTCTGATTGTGCTCAGATCTTGTCATTTCAGAATAGGGACTCCACAGTGCAAATGTGTATCCAGAAGAGTACGATGAATTTACAATGGTTGGGAAACTCAAGGTGTACTAGTTGTCACTGATGGTGGCAAAGCTGGTAATTCTAAATAAATCATTACCTGAGTGATAGGGCTTAGAAACTAATGACAAGGCATTGTTGGCAGGTTTAAATTTAAATACATGCACATACAATATAATAAAAATAATATATATACATATATAAATTTTATATGTACATACATACAGGACACTGTGGCAAAGTGACAATTTAACAATGAAAGAGTGCCTAGAAGTGTATTGTTGCAATGATACAACTGCACAAGAGATGTTTCTATACTACACGACACTTACACTGATCACATTTGTCTGTGCAGTAACTTTAAATTGCAACTTGTAGTTTCCGACAAAGTTTTTACCTTTCAACTCTCTTTACCATGTATATTTAATTATGGAGAATGCTCTAAAAATGTTCAAGAAAATCAACCTAAGTTTAATACAACACTCCACTCGGCTATTGCTTCCCACTGAACACAACCACACAGAGTAATTGATGAAATCACCTGCTGACTGACACTGACTTATCATTGTATTTTTCTGTTTTTCAGAAAACAACCCATTCGGCAACATTTTTTTTCCTGTTCTAGCAGGAAGTTTAAAAAGAACTTCATTTTGCATAAATTAGGTTTAATTTGGTCAGTATAATAGCATTAGTGTGAGTTTTTTTTTTTTTTTAGTGGGCTTCACAATTAATGTTCCTCATAGACATTGCTACTCTTTTATATGCAATTGAACAATGCCTGAGTAAATGCCTGAATAAATGAATGAATGAGTGCTGGTAGTGAGATGTCCTAATAAGGCTACTTGTATTCCTTATAATTTTTATTTAAATTAGTCAAGAGTTTGAGAGGAATCATTTTTACATTCATCATCAGTTTTCTTTTGACAATACTGAAAAGCTGGAAAATTTAGCAATTACCCAACTTTCATATGAGATATTTTCCTCACTCCTCATGAAGCAGTAACATAATGTAATAAGTAATCATGGTGACAGCCCCTTGCCTGGTAGAGCTTTATGTACCTCATTATGGTGCATCAGTTTTCTGTGATATAATGTGACCACCCCAAAGAATGTTCATATCATTCTTTGATATGAATAACATTTTTTCAATCTTATATAAATTGATTTACAAACACAGCCTGAAACTTGTTTCATCTATCCACAAAAAAATCACTACCTTTGAATATCGATGTTTTGAAAACATGGTACTACTGTTGGATATAATTAATAGTAGTAGCTTTTATTAAGTGTTTAATCTATTCTAGCTGTAGGTTACCCCCATTTTATTGTCACAATATCATTTGAGACACATGCTGTTATTATTTACCCACTTTATAAATCAGAAAATTGTGGTTTGAAAATGCTAAGATACTGGATCAAAACCACACAGCTAGCAAAGGATTCAGACTTACTTTTAACCAGCGTATTATCCTGACATTGATATTAGATTTGTTATAAGAAGTTATTTTGTCAGTTGTACTTTTTGGAGGCAGGTAGAAATAAATTGAGCTTTCTGTGAAATTAGGATTAGAAAATATTTATTCACCATCAGTTGTTAGTCATTATTAAATTTTATGAGTACTTATGAGAAACAGGTTCATTTCTCAAATATGTTGATAAAACTTTTATTCTATTTTGTGTCTCCAGAACCTAACATAGTGCCTGGTATGTAGTAAATATTTATAACTATTTTTGTTAAACTATTGAAGTTAGATCAAAATTGAGCAATATATTCATTTTTAGTCATTTATTTATTCATCAAATATTTATTGAGAGCTAGACACTGGGCTATTGCTGGACAACAGGCTTGGTATATTTTTGGGCAGAAAAATCACTATCTAATCTACAGAGGAGAGAGAAAAGAGATTTTACCCTTCCAGGTATTTTATAACTGATTAAATTTAATCTGTACTTACTAGACAGAAGGGAAGACATTCCCAGTGAAATTTATCCTTAACTAATATTAACCTAAACTTAGGTTGCTAAATTTTGCTTACTCCTTACTGTATTTCTCAGGAGTCACCTGACTACTTTAAGTTTGTTATAGTTTTTGAAGCATCTGGATCTAGAAGGGCAGTTGTCCCCTGAGAAGCACTTACTTAGAAATTTTAAAGATCATTGTGAGCTTACAGATAATTAGCAGTTGTTTTCTTGACCAAACATCCCCTCAGGCTGCCATTAGAGAGGCAATCCATAGTACTAGAAGATTTGACAAAATACTCTGATTATCCCGTCATACCCAGTTTAGTGAATTTTGGAAATTATTTAGATATTATGATTTCAGATATGGATCATGCTAATCTAATTCTATTTGCCTTAAAAAGATAGTTGTATACTATTATGTACATATTTATAGGCTCTGTTCTCATCTATATGTAACTTTTGAGAAGATAGGTTCATAACTTTGTGTCTGTTCACTGCCTATTCAATAATATTCATTTCTCTAAGAAAAGATCAAAGAAACAAGTCATCTGTGAATTAAAACAATGCAGTAAAATACACGGAATCGAATTGTCACAATGCAAAGGTTTATAAAAATAATTTAAAGTTCTTATCCTAATTAAACTTGAATGCTTAATAAATCTCTTCCTCTTTAATGCTAATTGTCTTGAAAAGCTTAGACTTTCTTTTCTGCTTAGATTCAATAACCTCAGAGGGGGCTTGGTGATTCCTGGCATTCTGTATCTGAGGCTTTTTTTAAAATTATCTTCACAATTGAGCTATAATTTTCACGTTTAGGAGCACAGTGATGTCAGGGATGTTGGGGTTACTGAGCGCAAGAGTACCTGAGGGATGTGCTCCAGTCTTTATGACTTAAAAAAGTGAGTATTCTGTCCCCTTTTCTTTTCCAGCTTCTCTTCTTGGCTCCATGGCTTGAGCCAAGATTGGTTTTTCACTCTTTAGAAGCCAGTCAAAAATATGCCTCTGCCTACTTTTCCTAATTATGTCAAGAAATGGAAAAAAAAAAAAAAGAGGGGGATTGTGATGGAGGAATTTAAAAGAATTGTGAAGGTTACTTCTCCTAAAGGTATGAAAATGTCCCAAGGGCATTACTCTGATTCTTAAATGTGTGTGTGTGTGTGTGGGGGGGGTGTGTTGGCGGTGGTGGGGTGGGGGAGACTCTTTTCAGTTTTATTATTTTACTTTTTTTAAAAAAATTAAGAATTGCAAAAGCTTAAAATTGGGTAGGACCAGGCAAAATCCTATATTTATTTCCCACACAAGCAATTTCACTTCTAGAAGGTTATGGTTCATAGTGGTTTATATTTGGCTGCAATGGCTTTCAATCCAGTCTGTACATTAGAATCACCTGAGGTTTCTTAAATGACTGTTGATGTGTGTGCTTTGCCCTGCCTAGATATTCTGGTTTATTGGCCATCCATGGAGCCCAGGATGAAAATTATAAAAGCTCCAGACAGGATTCTAATATACAACCAGATTGAGAAGTTCTCTGTGTATTTTAAACAGACTATTCTGGTTTCATAGAGATTTGGGAGAAGGGTGAAGATTCAGAGAAATTTTGCTTACTATTGTCAGGAATGAGCAGGTGTAGAAATTCACTCTATTCATATTCTTTGAAAGAATTATCTGGGACGCAAATGTGAGTTTTATCCTGAGTAGACATGAATTTCTTGTGGCTACCTATTTTCCTCATCCCATCCCCACACCACCAAAACCTTGACCCCTGCTTTTTCTCAGGGATCTGGTCACTTGGAAATAACATCAAAGTGCCAGATCTCTTTCCAGTATGAAATATGTTATAAAGTCTAATCCCATGTGCATTCATGGGGCTGCACAATTCTTTCAGTAGCTAAAATGAATTTTCCCTGTCATTTGGCATATGTATATATTTTTACTCCACAAATATCAGACATACTGTGATTATAAACAATAATGCCCAGAGATGTTTAATGTGCTTATGCATTATCTGAACTCTTGCTACATGAATGGACAATGCACTTTCAGCTTGTACACTGTAAAAAGATATACTTTACCACTCTCAAACTTTGAATCAAACCTCTGTTTAAGAACAAATTCAAAAATTGAGAAGAGTGAAAAAGATGCAATAAGTTTCAAGGTGCAAAACCAAATCTTAGTAATTACCTCTTTGGCCAGGTGTGGTGGCTCACACCTGTAATCCCTGCACTTTGGGAGGCACAGGATGGTGGATCAGCTGAGGTCAGGAGTTCAAGACCAGCCTGGCTGACATGGCAAAACCACATCTCTACTAAAAAATACAAAAATTAGCTGGGTGTAATGATGCACACCTGTAGTCCCAGCTACTTGGGAAGCTGAGGCAGGAGAATCGCTTGAAGCCAGGAAGCAGATGTTTCAGTGAGCTGAGATCGGGCCAGTGCACTCCAGCCTGTGCAAGAGAGTGAGACTCCATCTAAAAAAAAATACATAAATAAATAATAGTAATTACCCCTTTGAACCACAGCTGGCCCAAAAAAACATACAAGCAGTCAAAGAAACCCACTACCAAAACCAAAAAGGGAATGTTGAAAAAAGGCAAGCTGTATGAGGCAGCTCCGTATCTCATTCAGCACTCCCAGTATTTCCAAAAGTAATTTAAAAATTTTAGAACAATTTTGGATTTGAAGGAAACCTGCAAAGATTGTGCAGATACACTCCATATACTCCGTACTCAGTTTGCCCCATGATTAATGTCTTACATTGGTAAGGTACATTTACTGCAATTCATAAACACATGTTGATACATTATTATGAACTATCACCTGTACTTTATTCAGATTTCCTTAGTTTTTACCGAATATCCTTGTAATGCTCCAGAATCCTATCCAGGATACCACATTCCATTTAGTTGTCAGGTGTCCTTGGGCTCCTCTTAGTTGTGACAGTTTCTCAGACTTTCATTTTTTAATGACCTGGGCAGCTTTGAGGAGTTTTGATCAGATACATTGTGAAATATTCCTCAGTTGGAATTTGTTTTCTAAGTTGTTAGTCTAAGGTTATATTTTCTTGTGAAGAAGACCACAGAAGTAAAGTGTCATTTTTATCACATTATATCAAGAGTATTTACTATGACTTATCACTGTTGAAGTTAACCTTGACTACCTAGCGAAAGGAGAAGAGTGCTTGTGATGTTTCTTCACTGTACAATTACTTTCTTTTCTTCCTTTCCCTACTGTACTCTTTGAAACAGTCTCTAGGTGTAGCTCACCCTTAAGAAGTGGAGAATTATGTTCACCTTTTGGAGAGCAGAATATTTACATAAATTTTTTGGAACTCTCTTTTAAAAAATTTTTTTTGAGTCAGAATCTATTCTAGGCTGGAGTGTAATGGCACAATCTCGGCTCACTGAAACCTCCACCTCCCATTCTCTAGCTTCAGCCTCCAAAATAGCTGGGAATACAGGTGTCTGCCACCACACCCAGCTAATTTTTGTATTTTTAGTAGAGACAGGGTTTCACCATATTGGCCAGGCTGGTCTTAACTCCTGACCTCAGCTGATCCACCCACCTCGGCCTCCTAAGGTGCTGAGATTACAGGCATGAGCCACTGTGCCTGGCAAAGCGTTGATCTGACAAATGGGCTAATTTCCAAAATCTTTGAAAAACTCAAAACACTCAATCATAATAAAATCAAAGGAAAAATTACTGAAAAGTGAGTAAAGGACATGAACACACATTTTTCAAAAGAAATAAACAACCAGCCAACAAACATGAAAAATGTTGAACATTATTAATCATCAGATAAATGCAACTTAAAACAATAAGATACCATCTTACATGAGTCAGAGTGGCTATTACTTAAAAGTGAAAAAAAAAACAAAAAAAAACCCAACAGATGCTGGCAAGGATGTGGAGAAAAGGAAATACTTATTCACTGTTGGTAGGAACGTAAATTAATTCAACCTCTATAAAAATCAGTATGGAAATTTCCAAAGAACTAAAAATAGAACTACCATTCAGTCCAGCAATCTCTCTATGAGATACTAACCCAAGGGAAAGAAATGATTATGTCAAAAAGACACTTGCACTTATATGTTATCACAGCACTCTTCAAAATAGCAAAGCCACGGAATCAACCTAAGTGTTCATTAATGATGATGGATAAAGCTTGAAAGTTATCTATTGGGCACAATGTTCACTATTCCGGTGATGGATACATTAAACGCCCAGACTGTACTACTATGCAATATATACATCTAAGAAATTTTAACTTTTACACCCTAAGTCTATTTTTAAAAGATTTAGACTACTACTTTATGCCCAGAAAGTTGCATTGCATTCCCTTGCAAAATAGAGTTCCCCTTACTTCAGAGAACCACATCATTTCTAGAATGGTTCTATGGTGATATAAATCAGTTATATCAACATATATTAGTTTTCCTTATTACTGAAATTCATTTAAGTGGAATCATTATACATTATACAATTTTTCTTTAGTTTTACTCAGCATGATGCCTGGGAGTTACATCCATGTGGCTGTATGTATTAGTAGTTTGTTTCTATACATTGAGGATTAGTATTCCATTCCAAGAACATGCTATTCTCCTGTTGATGGATACTGAGTTGCTTGTACTTTTTTGCTATGAATATTTTGGGTAAGACATTTTTTGGACACATATTTTCATTTTTCTGTGTAAACACCTACAGGTAGAACTGCTGCATAGGTTTGTGTTTAAATTGATACAAAATTGCCAAGAATTTTATCAGAAAGGTTAAAGTGTTTACACTTCCATTACTAATATTATGTGGTAATTCAAGACAAGATCTGGATGTGGACACAGCCAAACCATATTATTCCACCCCTGTCCCTTCCCAAATCTCATGTCCTCACATTTCAAAACCAATTATGGCTTCCTAACAGTTCCCAAAGTCTTAACTCATTTCAGCATTAACTTAAAAGTCCTCAGTCCAGAGTCTCATCTGAGACAAGTTGCCTTGTCTTGGGGATTAACATTTGGCTCTTAATTATGCAAATTTCTGCAGCTAGTTTGACTATCTCTTCAGAAAATGGGATGTTCTTTTCTATCACATTGTCAGGTTGCAAACTTTCCAAACTTTTATGCTCTGCATCTCTTATAAAAATGAATGCCTTTAGCATCACCTAAGTCACATTTTTTAATGCTTTGCTGCTTAGATATTTCTTCCACAAGATACCCTAAGTCATCTCTCTCAAGTTCAAAGCTCCACAAATCTCTAGGGCAGGGGCAAAATGACACCAGTCTCTTTGCTAAAACATAACAAGAGTCACCTTTGCTCTAGTTCCCAAGTTTCTCATCTCCATCTGAGACCACCTCAGCCTGGACCTTGTTGTTCATATCACTGTCAGCATTTTTGTCAAAGTAAATCAACAAGTCTCTAGCAAGTTCCAAACTTTCCCACATTTTTTCTGTCTTTTTCTGAGCCCCTGAAACTGTTCCAACGACTGTTTGTTATCCAGTTCCAAAGTAGCTTCAACATTTTTAGGTATCTTTTCAGCAATGCTCCACTCTACTGGTACCAATTTACTGTATTAGTCAGTTTTCATGCTGCTAATAAAGACATATTTGAGACTGGGCAATTTACCAAAGAGATAGGTTTAATTGGGCTTACAATTCCACGTGGCTGGAGAAGCCTAACAATCACGACAGAAGGCAAGGAGGTGCAGGTCGCATCTTACGTGGATGGGGGCAGGTGAATAAAAGCTTGTTCAGGGAAACTCCTTTTTTAAAAACCATCAGATCTTGTGAGACTTAATCATTGTCACAAGAATAGCATGGGAAAGACCTGCCCCCATAATTCAGTTACCTTCCATTGGATCCCACCCACAACAGGTAGAAATTCAAGATGAGATTTGGGTGGAAACACAGCCAAATCATATCAGTGATTTAAGGAGTTGAGTTAAGCTGCTAATCTCATTCTTTTTTAAAACCACATTTTTTCTCATTTTGCTGAATTTTGAGCTCTTTTACTTATTTTGTTCCCTTAGTTGTTTGATTGCTCTATTTCATTTTTATAGATGAGTTTATTTATTTTTCTCATTTTTTCATTATATTCTAAAAGTTTGTAATGGTATCTCAATATTGCAATATTAACATTGACATGAATTTAATATTAAATGTTTTATAAGAAGTCAACTTCCTGAACTGTAAGATAGTTCTTGCACAGAAATTTTGTCTGCTGGGTCAAACAATTATTCGTAGTCACAGGTGAAATTGTCTTAGTGCTTTTCAAAAGCAAGTATAATTTGGGGGGAAAAATTGAAACCCAAAATACATAGATTTTGGTATACTGGCAAGTTCTCGAGTGTATACAATTTGTTTCAATGCTGGTCTTAGAGCAAAAGTAGGCTAATTCCTCTCCAAGTCCTGATGCTTAAAGTTTAATAAAGTAATTTTAAAGAGTCATAGCTGCCGTGTAATTTTAACAGTAATATTTTAATAATAATTTGACTTTAAGACATCTTCTCACAGGGTCATACAATCCTTCAGTTCTATCAAGGGTGGAGAATGTTGGGTGAGCAAAGCAGCCTCCACAAGGTCAGGCTTCCTATTTCCATGAAGTTTCTCTTGGAAAGACTCACAAATTTTAATTTTTTGTTCAGACTGTACTAATTTTTCAACAAGTGGACAATTTATACATTTATAAATCATGTCTTTCATTTCTCCTTGGCTGTCAAAATTCATTACATTACTGCCACAGTTCCCTTATATGAGATAGAAAGATGTTTTCTATGGGCTATTTCAAAGGGTCAAGCTAGGAAGTTGAAAGTCCTAGAGATATACAGTACATACTTTCATTATATGAGATTAACCAGTTCTAAATATGTCTTTTAGTTTAATAAAATTTATAAATGGTGCTCTAATGGCCTATGGAAGATATAACATGCTACCAAATGAAAATTTATTGCAGTATCCAGCCCTTAGGGCTAGTTGATGGATTACTGCTGTAAGTACATTTTCCTACTTTATCTTGAAAGTCCCTTTGATTGATTATAGATACTTTATTTAGCAATTTGATATATTATTATCCTTATAGTTTTTTCTTTAAAAAATATTTTTAAATTACTGTTAAGCAGATGTTTTAATTCCTTCCAAGGTACATGATTTACATAGCTCTGATGAAACTAGAAAGTCGGTATTATCAACATATGCAGAGGAATGCTGGGCTCAATATAATTTTTTGTAATAGTTATTTGAAAGACTTCCCTTTACTGTAATATGATAATAATAATATCAGACACTGATACACAAGTACTATTACATGGTGCTTTTTAAAAATCAAGCCAGTTGGAAAAGGCATACATATTTTATGCTTGTGTATACTTAAAATGAAGGATAGAGAACTGATGCTCCTTATGTATTTGATGAGGGCTATGCGTAGAGGAAAATGTTTACAATTTTATTAAATCATATGTAAATTTTCAAAAACAGACCTAGCCTTATGTTAATTAAATCTGTAGGATTACTTTTAATTTAAGTATATTAAAGAAAATCAGACTCCAAAAGTGCTTTATTGGCTGAAACTTTTCCCTAGGCAGCTAGTTTCTTTACAAAAGGATAGGCAGCTTTCACTTAAGTATGTGTTTCTAATGACATTCATATTTTGCTTGTCTGAAAGTCTTTCTCAGTGATACTGCTATATACTGAATATTGTGTTATTTTCAAACTTTATTCTAAATACCTGGTTGACTGCAAAACAAAATAAAACAAACAAATTTTTAGAAAAGTTGCCTTCTTTCCATCTTATCTTTTTAGGTGGAAGATGTTTTTTGGTCAATGCTAGAGAGAAAGGTGATCAGCTCCCTAATTCACAGGATCCAAAAGAGAAAAACAAACTAATCAATTAGAAAAGGTACAAATATTTCTGATACGGTACGATTTTGGCCCATGTATCTTCATAAAGAATGTATTGTAATGCACAGTTTAACTTCAAAGGTTTTTTCATACTAATTGCAGCAGCAAGATTTACTCTAATTGCCTGTGCAATCTCATGTCCTCAATAGAAAGCCCAATCAACTAGAGCAATTCACTGTAACCAGCATGTGTATGTCAGTGTATGTATGTGGTCCATGCACTTGAATTTGTGTGTTTGGCTAAGGTGTAGTGGAAATGGCACATGACAAGTTGGAACTAATCAAACAATGGTGAGATGCATCACTTAATCTTGTGTATTTTGCCTTTGCAGTGTTTATAATATTATCTAGCAAAAATAGATAAATTAATCATCTTTTAGGATATTTTCCTCAAATATAGTTTAAGTTTTTACAGATATTTGGTGGTATTAAGCTCAAAATTATGTTCTCTGTAAAGTTTACATTTTAAAATCGGAACTTAAGTTTCATTCTCATGTTATTTCAAGTAATGTTGAGAATTAAGTGTGCTACTTTATCTTTTGTGTCACTGCTACATGATTTGTTCTGCCTCATTATTCTCCTTTAATTCGGCTTTGGTGTAGAGCACACATCCAGCCTAGTGAGCAATGTGTCCTTTCTTAAGCACTGCTAATTCATAGGTAATATTGAATTGGGGTTTCTTTGGATAATTAGTTAGGCTGGAGTTGTGATGTGAAATTGTTCATGAAGAAAATTCAGGAGAAATCTAAATAATGAATAGAAAATGAATTCTGGTTATTTAGATACAGAACTTGATGAAATATATCTTATTTTACTATGGTATTTCTGAAATTTATGAAAGTTGAGGCTTTAACAAGGCAGGAGTAGTGTTTTGTTCCTTTTAAATTATTCATTAAGAAGTCAATATTAATAAATCACAGGCTTTTCTTCATTCTAATAACTAAGATTCAAGATTTATCTCTAATAGGTACATATCTACCAGGAGGCTATACTTGACCTCTGAGTTCCCAATTCACACTGAGAAGCTATTATCCTATGATTCTTCTTTGTACTCATCATACTACTTCCTACTCAGGAAATCATAATGAGTTTTATTAACAACATGGAGACCAAAACCTTTGTCATGGCTGCTAATTGGACTTCCCTTTCTTAGTTGAGAAAATCATTGTGCCTTCTTCTACCATATGCAGTGCTGTGTCAGACATCTCTGCTTGGTTCATGCTTGTAACTCTCTGACAATTAAAAATCTTACCTCCTTCTTTTTTCTCCTCCTCTTTCCTTTCCTCATGCTCTTCTTTCTCTTCCTGCTTTCTTCCTCTTTCTCTTTTCCATCTTGCTCTTCTCCTCTCCTTTTTCTTCCTGAGATTAATGAATACGGCCTTTGTTACCTTCCTGACCAATAATTCACATGTAATGAAATTCTACTATTTTCCTTTGTCCTCTATGTCTGTCTGTATTGTAAGCTTTCAGGTTCCTAACCTTGAGAACCAGGATTTTCATGGATGAGAAACAAACAAACAAACAAAAACAAAAACTTTTTGTCTTAACTTCTTTACATCATTCAGACCAGGACAGAGATAACATGAGGAGACCTGATTTCACTCAGTGGCATACAGCTAAATGCTGGAAACATAATTCTTAATAAAGAAGGCCTATAGGGTGACTATCTTCAGAAGATGACAGTGGAAGGTATTGAATTACTTGCCAAAGTGAACTCAGTCTTTTTCTATGGCTTGCTGATTAGATCTCAAATTTATCTGAGAGACTGACTCAGTCTAACAGCGCAGCATTTGAACCCGAAGCCCATCTATATAGCTGTTTCCTCTTCTTGCTTTATTTCTTGCTGGCTTTATCACCTCCAACTGACATCAAGAATGTGCCTGCCTTTTGCACATCAAGATTTCTGTGTCTCTGTTTGTTCTGAAACTTGTTATTCATAGGATTAGTGAAACAATTCCTTGTCATCACTGATATTTTAATTGATTTCTCTTAATTTTTGTTAAGGTTCCTGATACTTTTTGTTTAATCTTTATAGTCCTTCGTAGCCACTCAAATGTCTCTCCAGGACCCTTCTGAAGACTACAGAAAATCTCATGCAGTTTTGCCAAAAGCTCTGGAGAGGCACCATGTGTCGTCTTTGCCTTAGGTCAAGCTCTCCACTGAAGCGTATTGATGTCCGATTTGTTCCCATCTCTGAAGCTCAGAAGTCAAGGATAACATCATTTTAATTTTTTGAGGTAAAAAAAAAACATAAAATGCTTTATATGTCAGTATTTATAAAGATTTTCCTATGCAGTGTAAATAATGTGTTTTATTTATTCTCTAAATGATCTGGGCATTTGGCAACTCTATCACATTCTTCCAGCTTGCTAAAGATTGTTTCCTAACAGAACCTATCTTAACAGACATTATTTGAGTATGATTTGAAGAGCTTGTAGACAGGACTCCCTGTTCCTAAGTTTCTGTCATATCTCTTCATTCCATCAATTGTTTTATTCTGGTGGTCCCTGAAAGCTTTTCATCTTTTGTGGTATTGGGGGTCTACTTTCTGCTACCATTATATCATAGTCAATTAAAAACAGTTTTGGAATAAAATTTTTATTGTTTAAAAAAAAGAAGCATAACAAGAAAAAGTAAATGAGTGCTATCACAGCAGGTTGCAAAGAACCAAGAATAATTTTCAACAACTATGCATATGTACTGTTTAATTATTTCTGCTTCCATATAATTATTTTACTGTCCATATATTTTTAAATCTATGCAAATTATATAGAGCTGCCTTGATTTTCTTAACTTAGGTTTGAAATAATTCTTTCAAATAGGGCTAGGCAAATTTTGTTATATGTTTTTTCCTGACTTGTATTGAAAACAAGCTAAAGAAAAAAAAATTTCAGTCGCTGTAATTTGTATTTAATCCAGTCAACTTTCAAATTTACTTTACTAGAAATATAAAAATCGATATTTAGAGGAATCATCCTTTAGCAATGCAGAATATTTCCTAAAGAAAATGCTTTATGTATTTATCTTTCATATTCTTAAGAAAGAATATAAACTTTCTAGTTGGGTTTTAACATGCGTATGTTTGTTTATAATATTGGGCATATAATGCATGCAAAACAAGAACTTACTGAAAACAAGGTTTATAAATTTCACAACATGCTACTACATTATCACCAGTTGTGCAGGCCAATGTAAAATGAATTATATTTTCTAAGACCTATGGTCTCTGACATGTAAAAGAAAAAGAATAACTGTTTTTTAAGTAGTGACAACATTGATATTTCTTCCTGGTATACTCATTTTCCAAAATGCTGAAAGAAAGTACATTGAAAAATATTTCCAAAAATCCCATGTTTTTTGTAGGGATATTTTTCTATGTATTCACAGCTGTTTTATTACTTTATATTTTGGACATGCTCACTAAATTCAGTTGATTCATTCTGATAAATGATCATTCATAGAAGTTACTGCTTTCTATAAATGTTATCATCACATTCAGTTTTGTCACCTTATCCAACTTCTCAAAACTATTTTATTTCCTGTCAGATCTTTAGTCATCTTGGATCCTGAGTAAAGTAGGATGTCAAAATATCAAATCATTCCTTCCAACCTTTTTAATTTTTATTCTCTGTTGGTTTCTGTAAATAATGGGATTGGTTTTTGCTAGGTGAAGTTTGCTTGCTTTGAAAATGAGAATTCTTGGGCAGATAAGTACTCATTTTCCAAACTAGGGTTGTTCTCATTTTTTCTTCGAAATAGCAACAGTGGAAACGCTGGGATCCACACTGAGAGATAAAATGACAGAACTATTATATCATATAAAAATTGATTAATTATAAAAGAAGGAGCCCATTTACCCAAGTCATTGTCTCAAAATAATATCACAAGCATTGCTTAATTACTAGTGCTATGATCCATACTTCTAAGCTATTTCTGCACTATAGTGAAGAAATATTCTGCAAAAATAATGAAGGCTAAAGTTACCTGTTAGATGAAGCACAATAGATAAAAACCATAGACGGAAATCATAGAACCTTCCTTACACTACACCATTTTCTTTTTCTTAGTAACACCAGATGAAGTCGGACTTCAGACAATGCCAAAACCATACAATGAAAGTCAGGTGTGACAAGTGCTTAATAGATTCTGCATAAACACTTGAACACAGTTTCACTTTTCACTTTAATAAGAATTTCCTGTAACTTCTGTATGTAATTGAGACTGTCGTAAGTACTTCTTTCTTTTTTCTTCTTCCTTTCTCTCTCTCTCTCTCTTTCTCTTCTTCTCTCTCTCTCTCTCTCACACACATACACACACACACACACAAACACACACACACACACACACACACACACTTAGAAAATAAAAAAATTCATACCCTTTTCCCACTTTTGAATGGGCTTGTTTTTTTCTTGTAAATCTGCTTTAGTTCTTTGTAAATTCTGGATATTAACCCTTTGTCAGATGGGTAAACTGCAAAAATTTTTTCCCATTCTGTTGGTTGCTGATTCACTCTAATGACTGTTTCTTTTGCCATGCAGAAGCTGTGGGATTTGATTAGATCCCATTTGTCTATTTTGGCTTTTGTTGCCAATGCTTTTGGTGTTTTGGTCATGAAGTCCTTGCCTATGCCTATGTCCTGAATGGTTTTGCCTAGATTTTCTTCTAGGGTTTTTATGGGGTTAGGTCTTATGTTTAAGTCTTTAATCCATCTGGAGTTAATTTTAGTGTAAGGTGTCAGGAAGGGGTCCAGTTTCTGCTTTTTGCACATGGCTAGCCAGTTTTCCCAACACCATTTATTAAACAGGGAATCCTTTCCCCATTGCTCGTTTTTGTCAGATTTGTCAAAGATCAGATGGTTATAGATATGTTGTGTTGCCTCCAAGGCCTCTGTTCTGTTCAACTGGTCTATATCTCTGTTTTGGCACCAGTACCATGCTGTTTTGATTACTGAAGCCTTGTAGCATAGTTTGAAGTCCAGTAGTGTGATGCCTCCCACTTTGTTCTTTTTGCTTAGAATTGACTTGGCTATGTGGGCTCTCTTTTGGTTCTATATGAAGTACAAGGAATCTACTAATTACTTTTATTGACTGCCCACTAAGTGGTAATAAAAAATTCTCAGACTGGAAGTCTGCATTCTATTATTATTTAACACATATGGTTGCGATTCCCCATTTTCTTTGTCCCATATATTACCTTCAAATAAAAGGAATTTCTGCTGGTGTACCTTTAAATGTTTATATAAGCAAAACTAAAATAGTTAATAATTTCCATTTATTTGTCATTTATCCTGAGAGACTATATGACCCCCTTTATTCTAATGAAATTTAGTGCACCAAAATTCAGAATACAATTTCTTTTAAAACTATGCCCTAGTGTCCTCAAATAATTTGCTCCAGTCACTAATGAGACTGTTATTACCTCTATGATATTTTCTGTAAATGGCTCAAATATATTATACCAAATCAATTGCTCTTCCAAAGTTATGCTTAAATCTTTGAATCCAGAATAGCTGTAGGACACTACCCCAATTAAATAATTTGTGGATGTTCTTATATTACATGGCTCAGTTAGAATATACCCAAAGAGAAATAAAAGTAGTATGTTTTGGAACAAAACAAGCAAGCCCACTTTACCACTCCTATTCAACATAGTACAGTCCTAACCAGAGCAAATAGGCAAGAGAAAGAAATAAAAGGCATCCATATTGGAAAAGATGAAGTCAGATTATCTCTGTTCTCTGATGATATAGTTGTACACCTAGAAAAACCTGAAGACTCCTAAAAAAAAAAAAAACTCTAGATTTGACAAATCACTTAAGTTCCAGGATATAAAATTAACATACAAAAATAGTGGCATTTATATACATCAATCACAATCAAGCTGAGAACCAAATCAAGAACTTGACTCCATTTACAACAGCTAAAAAAAAAAAAAGCTACAAAAATATGAAGAAATACATTCTGAAAACAGAACTACCATTTGGTCCAACAACTCCACTGTGGGCTATCTACCTAAAGAAAAAGAAATAATTATATTATAGACACACACACACACACACACACAGGGCTGAATACATATATATTCAGTGCTGATCTTCCTTAGTTCTACACTTAATGTTACTTCCTATATACTATTAATTCTGCAATCCCTCTAATATGTTCTATTTTTTTCCTTGTCTTCTCTTCCCTAATTCTTCCCCATCCCAGTTAACAAATCTACTAACATTTTCGTAATTCATGCCAAAAATTTTATTCTTGAATCTGCCAGTTTCTTCCATCTTCATATTCAGTTCTTAAAGTTCTATTATTTCTAGCCTGAAATATATATCTGTAATATTTCAACTTTTTTCTGTTACACTGTCATTACCTTAGTCAAAAGTGCCACAACCTCTTCTTGTTTGGTGCAGTATACGATACTACTATTCATCAATATTCATTCCTTTGACCTAGGGGAGAATTATATATCTTGACACCACTGACGTCAGGTTTGGCCACAGAACTGCTTTGGCAAATGTAATATGAGCAGAGGTGAGACTTGCTATTTCCTAGCAGTACATTTAAGGGATGTCTATGCTTTACCCAGTCTTTTTTCTACTATGAAATAGTCAATGACAGTGTTACAGAGAATGGATGCTTCATCAGCCTTGATCCCAGCCTGAGGATAGTGACAACATATGGCAGACACTTCAGCCAATGCACAATAGAAATGATATGAGAGTGAAAAATAAACTTTTGTCATTGTGAGTCACTGGGATGTCCAGTAGTGTTTGTTATCACAGGGTAAGCTATGATGTCATGATCGATTATAGCAGATTAAAGGCAATACAGCTTCAACTGATATGCCTGCCTTCACATTTCTCCCAGAATACCTTCTCCACCTTATAATTAGCATCATGTTTGGAGAATGCAAACTTTAACCCTCTGAATAATATCCAAACTCCTTTTCATGGCCTCCAAGATCCCACAAAGACTGACCCCTGCTTGCCTCTCAGATCTCGTCTCACCCTACCCTCAGCTGCTGCTCTACCTGCTATACTGTTCTTCCTTTTTTCCCCTGGCTATATTAAGATTGTTACTGATGAAGACCTCTGACCTTGCTGTTCTTTCTACTTCTCTTCCTTTTTCACACGGATGTCTTTTTCTTATTGCGTAGGTTCTACTCAATTTCCTAATGTCAATTTCCTACTTTATGCTGTCACCTCATCTATTGTAATTTCCCTCTGCCTCATTTTTCCCATCATGTAGCAGTTAGATTCCTTTAGGGTTCTGAAGATAACATCAAATATAGAGGATACAGTAGCAACTTGAATAGTTTTCCATATTTACTCTACTAATTTCCTAAGGGACATGGACCATGCTTTTTCATCTCTGTATCTGTAACACCAAGTACAAGGCAATGCACAACATGTATTAGATAACAAACAAATGATCGTTGACTTTAATTTAACTTCTCCATATATCTTTTCACCTTTATCTATGTCTGATTAGAGTGTGAATAAAACAAGAAAATATCAAATATTGAAGCCCCACAATTTTTTTCTTTTTGCAAACAAAGCTTTGATTCCTAGCTCTGGAGGAAGTTAACACTGGATTGCCTATTATCTCCTTTTCTATTTTCGTTATTTTATTGGCTGCTCTAGAAACAGGACATATTGGTTGACAATCCAATATGATTTTATTCATTTCATTAGGAAATTACAATTTTATTTGTTTGTTTTCTTGCCTTGCTATATGGACTATACAAACTCTTTTCTCAATCTCAATCAATTCTCAATTAGAGAAAGGGAGAACAGGAAAAAATAGTTCTCTATTACAGAATTCTGATATCTAGAGAATTCAAATGAGAGAACAAATACTTATAATCAGTTTCTTCCCTTAATTGGACAGAGCTCCTAAGCCTAGTGTGCCCATAAATCAATTTGAATATGTTCTTAATAAGATATTTTTATTCTCCTATTTACTCAGTATGCCCACTTTATAGCTGAAATAATTTTCCTACTTTAGTTTAGAGACTATTTCAAACTTCATGCTTTATGTAGTTCTTGAAATTAAATATAAATAGCAAAAACAATGTAAAAGCTGGAAATGATATGAATTTAATAATGAACTAAAAATGGCAGGTAAAATTTTATGACCTATGGCAAATATTGAACACTTGGGGTAACTACCAAACTACATACCTTGTACATAAAAATCACATTTCTTTTCAACAAGGAAACTGGTATAATTTTAATTGAGCTTGCCCTAATTATTGTTTAGAAACAAAATAATCCATTAGAAATAATGAGAATATATTTTTAAAAGTTCTTTATTTAATATCAAATGATACCCACAGTAAATTTATATAGCTCCATTTATTTTAAAATAAGTTGAGTAGCAAACAGATTTTTAAATATGTTTACCACAGCAAAGAACCTTGAGAAAAACAAAATGCAATGTTTATAATCATATGGCCCTGTCCCTGCAGTAGAATAATGTTTTTGTTTTCTCCTTTTACCTATACTGAAACTTACTTTCACTTCCTTTGCTATGAAGCACCTAGTGACTGGTCCAGAACCCCCAGCACTCTCTACTTAGACATTAAACATTTAGTAGTCTCTTACATTCTCACTTATGACATACCTTGAGTAGTTATAAGATATTTCATGTATTCATCATGTTCAGCTTCATCTTCCAAACTGAAAAATCTTCTTGAGACTACTATTCTGTAACCACTCAGAACCCATCGAAGTTATTCTAAAAGAGGTGAAGAGTAAATTTATTTCAAAATAACTGGAGTACTTTTATAATATTTTTCCATATCACAAATAATGTTTTGTCTATCATATTTATTTAATTTTAAAAGATAATAGATTTGAAATGAAGTCATTAGTTGCATAAATATAACATATTAAAGCTAAACGTAATCTGCATTTTTTCTTTCAAAAATACTGGAGAATTTGTTTTACTTTAGGTATTTATGCAATTTTTTTAAGAAATAGCTTTTTGTATTGCATGGTGACAATTTTCCCCAACAATCCACATTTTTATGTAAAATGAAAAAAAGAAATTATTTAGGAATCTTGAAAGATTGCTGACTTTCTCAACATTTCTTCCCACCTACCTATTTTCTATATACCTCCCCATTGCCATAAACAACTTTGTCATTTACTGTGACCCAATTAACTAATGTTAACATTTTATATAAATAGGATAATGCATATAAAGCCATTCACTTAGTCCCTTATACATAGTAAAACTAATAAATGATACCTGCTATAATTAAATTCCACTTGTGACTTGGCTGCTTTATTTCTTTTCCAAAACATTAAAGTCTAGAAAAGTGTCTAAAATCATCAAATACTAGTTTTTACAATGTTACAATAAGTAAACAAAAATTAGTAATAATAATTTATGATTAATTTTTTCCAATTCCCTTATGTTTTCCAATTTCTTACCTCATCATACTTAACATTGTGTTTGAAGGGCTCAGAAGAAGATAAGAAAATGAGAGGAAGTTTGGAATTTCTAGAAGCTAGTTAAATGGTTGTGACCAAAATGCTGATAGAATTATGGACAGTGAATGCCAGGCTGACAAGGTCTCAGATGAAAATGAGGAAGTCATTGGAAGCTGAAGTAAAGGTCACCCACATTACATCCTAACAAAGAACTTGGATGAATTCTGTTCCTACCCTAAGGATCTGTAGAAGTTTGAACATAAGAGTGACGACCTAGGGTATCTGGTTGAAGAAATTTCTTGACAGCAAAGCTTTCAAGATTTGTCCTGGCTGTTTCTAACAACCTATGATCAGATATGAGAGCAAAGAAATGACTTCAAGTTGGAACTTCCATTTAAAATGGAAGGAAAATGTAAAAGTTTGAAAAATTTGCAGCCTGGCCATGTGGTAGCAAAACAATCTAAGTAGGCTACGGGGCAATCACCTGCCAGAGAGATTAGCATAACTGAAGAAGCTAAATGTTAACATCTAAGACAGTGAGAAAAAGGACTTGAAGGCATTTTAATTTGTTTTTGAGACTGGGTCTCACTCTGTTACCCAGACTGGAGTGCAGTGGCATGATCTCAGCTCACTTCAACTTCCTGAAGGCATTTTTTAGACTGCCCCTCCCATCACAAGCCCAGAGATCTAGGAGGAGAAAATGGTTTCAAGAGCCAGGCTCAGGGTGTCTCCCATTTGGAACAGCTATATTTACCCAATGCCTTTTCCCCCACTGTATCTAGGAGGTAATGAATTGCTTTGATCTTATAAGCCCAAAGGGAAGGGACTTGCCTTGTCTCAAGTCTTTGGACTGCAGTTCTGAGCTAATGCTGAAATGAGTTGTCTTTGGGGGACTGTTGGGAAGGCATGACTGGTTTTGAAATGTGAGGTCATGAGATTTGGAAAGGGCCAGGGCCAGAATGATATGGATTGGCTGTGTCCCCACCCAAATTTTGTCTTGAATTGTAGCTCCTATAATTTCCACATGGTGTCAGAGAATCCCACTAGGAGATAATTGAATCATGGGGACAGGTCTTTCCCATTCTGTTCTTGTGATAGTGAATATATCTCATGAGATCTGATGGTTTTATTAAAGGGAGTTCCCCTGTGCATGCTCTTTAGCCTGCTGCCATGTAAGACATGACTTTGCTTCTCCTTTGCCTTCTGCCATGATTATGAGGCTTTCTCAGCCATGTGGAACTGTGAGTTTATTAAACCTCTTTTCTTTATAAATTACCCAGTCTCAGATATGTCCTTATAGCAGTGTGAGACTGGACTAATACAGAATGTATACCCGATTCCTGTCCCATCATTGTATCATGAGAGTAAATAAGGTTTTTTATTTCACAAGCTCATAGATGAAAGGAACTCGTCTCCAGATGAGACTTTGGACTGGGTGCTTGGGACCTAGAGTTAATAATTAATAACACTGGAATGAATTAAGACTTTAGGGGAGTATTGAGAAGGCCTAATTGTATCTTGAAATGTGAGAACATGGAATTTGGGGGGCCAAGAGCAGAATGGATATGGTTTAGGTATTTGTGCCCTCCAAACCTTATGTTGAAATGTAATCTACAGTGTTGAATCTGGGGCCTGGTGGTATGTCTTTGGATCATATGGGTGGCTTCTTCATGAATGGCTACCCCCTTGGTGATAAGTGAGTTCTTGCTTTGAGTTCATGAAGATCTGCTTGTTTAAAAGTTTGTGGGACCGCCTCCCTCTCTCTTTGCTCCCTTTCTGTGATGCACCTGCTCCTACTTCACATCTGCCATGAGTAAAGCTACTTGAGACCTTAAGAGATGCTGAGAAGATACAGGCATTATGCTTTTATCGTTTGCAGAACCATGAGAAAATTATGCTTTTTTTCTTTATAAATTATCCAGCTTCAGGTATTTCTTTATAGCAATACAGGAATGAGCTAATATAGGTCTTACCAAAATTACTTAATGAAGGAATCATTTGCATCTATAAAACTATGTTTTTGTTAGTAATTGAAAGAATTTGAACTCTAAAGATTAACTCATTAACTGGAAAGTTCCAGGGAACTGCAGGTACCGCAGTGATTGAGGAATTCAAATGATGCCATAAATATTGTTGCCTTTTTCCATCTTTTTCTCTGCTTTTAGGTATAACTTCAAGTTGGTGACAAAGGAACTAATAAGATACTGTATTGTACCTGACCAAGAATGAGTTATGTACCTTTCATTGTGATGCTTTCCAGTGAAAGCATCAACTTTAGAGAAATCATACTGAACTCTGTTATCAGACAAAATGGGAAGAGGTTCTGTAACAAAATAAACACACAGAAGATTTTGAAAAATTTTTAAAGAAGCTAAATTTTGAAGAATGGACATTTTTTCTATTGATGTGTTATGGAAAAGAAGACTTTTAAATTTAGTTAGATAAAATATTCTTCATAAGCAATGCAAATATACTTAACTAAAGTTAGAACATTGCATGTAGGATTATGTTGTTTAAAAAACAATATAACAAAGTGGTTCACTTCTTTTGCTTTTTCCCAAGTTAGTTATGTTTGCAGAGCCTTGGAAGTTGAGTACTGTGATAGATGAGTGGTCATACATCATCTAAACTATCAGCTACTACTCCTGTGCAAGCTTCAAAGAGAAAATCCTTTATTAATTCTGAATTAGAAACGAGCTTCATGTTATTCATCACTCTGGTCTTTTTGAGAAGTCAGAAAAAGAGGTAATTGTCATAGTAAACTTATTTTCAGCTCTGCTATTGAATTATTCTTGTTGGTGACTTGATTACCATACAGGCATAATAGTTGTCCTATGAGTTTGTCATCCACTTTACCTGATTATTTTTATCAACTTTATTGAAATATAACATACATATCATAAAATGCATCCACTCCAAGTGAAAAATTTTATAAGCTTTGACAAGCTTAGATATATTTTTATTTACCATCAAATCAATTACATTTTAATAAAAAAAAGTTGAGCTTTCTGTTTAAAGTGGCAAATTGAAAGTAAACATTTGCCTTAAATTCCTTTAGAACCATTGATAAAACAACAGGAAAAAGTAAATAACAAACAGGGAAAATAATAGGAATAGAGGGCCACATACAGATGAGCCTGTTGAGAAATGACACAAGCAGAGCTTCAGCTAATGCCACTTCAGTGGTGTCCACTAGCATAGAGAAACTCTCAGTTGACCAAATTAAAAATCCTGAAGACCTTTTTAAAAAACTTTTCTCATATTCTATAATCTATCAGGAAAGCTTTGTTAGTAATACCTTCAAAATATGTTCATTTTCTAACTATATCTCACCATTCTCCCTAATCTTTTCTGTTCCAGGTCCCACTATCTCTAGCTAGCAATATGGCAGTTACTTGCTACCTGGTCTTCCTGTTTCCACCTTCTTACTCGCAGAAAGCAGTCAGAGGGATCGTTTCACAGTTTAAGCCACAGCATGCCACAACGCTCCTCCAAGCACTTGAATTGCTTCTTATTTTACCCGAATAAAAGCCGTAAGTCTTTCAATTACCTACAAGACTGCAAGATCTCCTGTCATATCTTCACACATGTACGCTTCCATCTCTGATTTCAATTCCCAGTATGCTCCCTCTTTTTGCTTCATTCCACCCCCACGATCTTGCTGTTCTTTAGACATGCCAGCATGCCCCCACCTTAGCATCTTTCGCTGACTTTTCACCTAGAATGTCTGTCCCTCAGATATTTCACCCTTTAGTTTGAATCCCCTCCCCTGGAAGCAAAAACAGTCCCTGTTCCAGGGATTCAAATGCTAGTGATTTATTGGGAGGCACAGTAAACAGTGGTAGTAAAGTGGGGGAAGTGATCAAGAAAGAAAAGTAAGACAATGAAGTTGTGCTTTTAAGATGCCACACAGTGAATATAGTGAGTAAATGGAGTTTAAGTCCACTGAGCGATCATGGAATTAACAAGCCATGGAAAATGTGCAATACATGCCTCAGAATCATCTCACCAAATGGGTGGAGAAACTGGCACTTATCCCCACTTTAGTCAGTCCTTTGTGAAAGGCTGTTTTGGGATACAAAGAGAGGTGTAGTTCCTGGGATTTGTTGGGGTGAGCATGCCCAAAAGTAAGGTGCCAGAGATATGCACAATGTGACAGGACAGGTCACATGGAGAGAGGAGTAAGGAAGAACGAGTTAGGCAGTCAATTAGGGCAGGTCCTTGGTAGAATTCTTTCAAACAAAGAAATAGCCTGAAAAATCAAGCTGCAGACACAAATAAGGGAACTAGCACAGGAGGCTTGCCAAGGACATGCCCACAGCTGCACAGATAAGGGAGCAAGGCCCAATATAGAAATGCATCTATCCTTTGTGTAACCAACCAGCAGAATTCCAGAAAATAGTTTCTTTTTCTTTTTCTTTTTTTCCTCTGAGACGGAGTCTTGCTCTGTTGCCCAGGCTGGAGTGCAATGGTGCGATCTTGGCTCGCTGCAATCTCTGCCTCCCGGGTTCCAGGTGATTCTCCCGCCTCAGCCACCTGAGTAGCTGGGATTACGGGCACACATCTCCATGCCTGGCTAATTTTTGTATATATGTGTGTGTTTACACACACACACACACACACACACACACACACACACACACATATATATATTATATGTGTGTGTGTGTGTGTGTGTGTGTATATATATATATCCCGTCTCTACTTAATATATATATAGTAGAGACAGGGTTTCACCGTGTTGGCTAGGCTGGTCTTGAACTCCTGACCTCAGGTGATTTGCCTACCTTGGCCTCCCAAGGTGCTGGGATTACAGGCGTGAGCCACTGCACCCAGCCAATAGTTTATTTTTCTTTTGTGGGCATGTATATGTGGGCTCCAGTGAGCACAAACCTTTCCTTTTTGGGCATACTTTGGACTGTGAGACAAGCCTCTATAAAACATCACTACAACACTCAGCTGGTAGCTGGTTGTTGGCCAAGGCTCCAACTGGTTGTTTACATCATCATGTCATTTTCTAAGTGGTACCTTTTCAAAGGACAATCCCCAGCCAGCCAGTTTAATAGGGGTTTGGGGTGAAGCTGCCAGAAATGTGTGCCTTATGCAAATGAAATGTCCAGCCTTATTGGGTTCCTCATAAAAGCCTTTGTACACAACTGTGAAATGCTGACCCTCTCAGGTCCCTTCTCTGCAAAGGAGAGCTTTCCTCTTTCACTTATTAAACTTTTGCTTACACTCACCCTTGGTGTTTGTGCTCCTTATTCTTCTTGCTGGTGAGAAAAAGAGCTTCAGGTAATACCTCAGACAACGAGATTGCTTCAACATCAACAATAACAACAAAAAGGGCCTCTTTCCAATATTGAAAGAGCATATTGCTGGTAAAATTGTAAACTTTTTTTTTTTTTTTTTTTTTAGTAATTTAGCTGTATTCAAAAGAAGTTAAATGTTTTCAGGAATATGACTTAAAGAAATAACCTCAAATATAGAAAACTCTGGGTTCACAAAGATGTTGATCATATATTTTAGTAGTAAAAAAGTAAAAACCACCTAAGCATTCCAAGGTAGGAGAATGATTAACTGTACCTAACTAACAGTTTAAATATCATGAAGACATTTAGGACCAAAACAAAATGTTTCTTTACATGCTTAAAGGAGAAAAGTCATAATATTTTATAAATATTAATCTTACTTAAAAAAATCTTTTTGTTTCATTTATTTTCTCTATTGTTTTCCTATTTTCAATTTTATTAATTTCTTCTTTAATTTTTATTTGTTATTCTGCTTGCTTTAGGCTTAATTTGTTATTCTTTCTTTTAATTTGTTATTTTTTCCAAGCTAGATTAATGATTTGATATTTCTTTTTTTTTTTAACATAAGCTTTTAATGTTACACATTTTCTTTTAAGCACTGCTTTGGCTGGATTGCACAAGGATAGGTTATATATTCATTTCCATCTAGTTAAAATAGTATAAATATCTCTTGAACATTTATCTTGACCCATTAGTTATTTAGACATGTATTGTTAAATTTTAAAATATTTGGGGTTATTTTTCAGCTCTCTTTTTGCTATTGACATCTAGTTTATTTCTATTTCGGCCCAAGAACAACTTTGTGCGATTCCTATTCTTTTAAATTTACTAAGTTTTATTCTACAACTTAAAGTAAGGTCTTTCTTGGATACTGTTTCTTGTGAGCTTGAGAAGAATGTGTATTCTACTGTTGATGTATGGAGCATTCTATGTATCAGTTAGATTAAGTAGACTCATAATGCTTTTTAGGTCATCTGTGTTCATATAAATTTTCTGCATGTTTTATCTATCATTTACTGCTGAGAAGGTGTTGAAGATTCTAATTATAATAATGTATTTGTCCCTTTCTCCTTCAAGTTTTTGCTTGATATATTCTAGAGACATACACATTTAGGATTATAGGTTTTTTTCATTTTGAAGACTAATTAACCTCTTTATAATTATAAACCATTCCCCTCTTTATTCTTTATAATCTTCTTTGTTCTGATTTATTTTATGTAAGATGAACAAGGCTACTTGAACTTTCATTTGGGTTTGACTGGTATACCTTTCTTCATTTCTTCTCTTTTAACCTGAGTCCCACTTAGTGTTCTCTGAGCTCTCAAAGTCTGTGCTTCGTGTCTTTTAAAAAAATTTTTAGACAGTTTTCAGTTCTTTTTACTTCAATTATTTCTTCTGCTCTGTTTCCCTTTCTTTTTTAGAAAATCCAATTATGCATACGTTACCCCTTTGATATTGTACTATAGTTTTGGGTCTGTTTTTCATTTTTTCCTTGCGTTACGGTCTAGAAACTATTGATCTGTTATCAAAATCACATATTCTTGCCTTGTTATATCTCTATTCAAGAGCTCATGAAAGGCATTCTCCCTTTCTTTTACAGTATGACAGTATGTTTGACTCCAGCATTTTATTTCGATTCTTAATTAGAATTTCCATGTCTTTGGAGAGTATCAGTTTTTTTTTTTTTTTGTTTGTTTTTTTTTTTTTTTTGAGACAGAGTCTTGCTCTGTTGCCCAGGTTGGAGTATACTGGCATATGATCTTGGCTCACTGCCATCTCTGCCTCCTGCGTTCAAGCAATTCTCCTGCCTCAGCCTCCCAAGTAGCCAGGATTACAGATGCATTCCACCATGCCCAGCTAATTTTTGTATTTTTGGTAGTGACAGGGTTTCACCATATTGGCCAGGCTGCTCTTGACCTCCTAAACTCAAGTGATCCAACTGCCTTGGCCTCTCAAAGTGCTAGGATTACAGGCATAAGCCAGCGTGCCCAGCCAGAGATGATCAATTCTTGCATGCTGTTTACATTTTCCCCATTAGAGCCCCTAACATATTAATCATAGTTATTTCAGCTTTTTGTCTGATGATTTTAATATCTCTGTTATAGATGAATCTGATTCTGATGCTTGCTTTGTCTCTTCAGACTGTGTTTTGTCTTATCTTATTGACTGCCTTGTAATTTTTTATGGCAAGCCAGACATATTTTGTTGGGTAATAAGAACAGGTAAATATGCCATTGGTACAGGGTTTATTTTAATATGGTTAGGACTTGGTTTGTGTTTGATGTTTGGACTACTTAAAGGTGCCAAAGGCTTAAAGCTCCCCTGATATCCTTAAGTTTTGTCTCCCCTCTTGAATTTGAATTTCCCTAAATACTACTCCACAGACAGATTGAGTCTGCTTCTTGCAGCTGTATGAGCTGTACTGCAGTGTGATTATACACAGTGCATGGATATATATACATATATATATGTGATTATACACACTGTGATTTTACACACTAAGTATTTGCTGGTGGGGAGGTGAAATGTGAAAGAGGGGAACATTATATAGTGTTATGATTAAATTTAGTCTTTTAATTAACTCATAACTGAGGCCTATGACTTTCACAAGTATTTCTTCTGTTTAGTTTACTCCCCTCACCATTCTCACCCTCTTTTTCTTCCCTGGCTACAGAATTTGCATTCTATTTCTTACAGGCCTTGTCCTCTATTGACTGTGTTTTTAATCTGCCAGTTACTCCTATGTGTGCCATGAGGTGGTTCTTCTTGTCTTTTCAGAGCAGGATTCTGGTAGAGTTCCAAGAAGAAAAACTCAGGAAATTGTAATGAATCCACTAAGACTGCAGCCACCCCAGGAGTTTGCCACTCTAAATTAATTCACACTCAGTCTCCAGGTGTTTATCAAAATTACCATTTAAGTGCTTCTACCAGTTTATGGCTCTAGAGGTGTGCTGATGGGTCCAAGAATGTTCATCTGATTTTCAATTTTTCATTGTTGTTGTAAAGATGAAGTTGATGATTTCTAAGTTTTTTACATGTCAAAGCTGAAACTTGAAGTTCCTTTCTTTTTTTCCTTGGTATTTTTTTTTTTTTTTTGGTTGTTGTTGAGACGCTATCTTGTCATCCAGGCTGGCTGGAGTGCAGTGTTTTAATTATAGTTCACTGTGTCCTCGAACTTCTGGGCTCAAGCAATCCTTTCACCTCAGCCAAATAAGTAGCTGAGATTATAAGCATGAGCCACTGCACCTGGTTGACGTCACTTTCTTAATTTTAAAACATAAACATAACAATTTTTTTCTGGTTATTTTTTAGTTATGAGTTTCATCTCTATATTCTCTTTTCAGCTCTGATTTTTAAAAATTCATTATCCTTTTTTTAGGAGTAATTTTTCTGAATACAGTAAATCAATGTAAGCAATTTATTTTTGCTTCACGCTGTTGATCTTTTTCCTATATCTTCTGTATACTCTATTTTCTATTTTTTTATATATAGTTTACCTGACTTATATTACATTATTTCTGTTATTTTTTTCTTAAGAGTATACATCATTTCTATTGGATAATTTAAAATTGTTTTAAGAAACAATAAAAGTAAATATTTTTAATACAAGCTTTTGCTTTTTGTCATTAGATGGTATGATTATATTTTAAATTTTTTCTTATATTTACCTTTAAACTTTTTAATTATGAAGTCAATGTTTATAAAATAATAACATATGTTGTCTGAATAAAATACATAATAATTGTGACTTCATGTGACTTCACAGAATAAAATATTGAATAGGGAGAGATTTTTATATATGTATTTTGACCTCTCTGTCTATGTTTAACTGTAAGATACAAGTTTCATTTATTCATATATACTGTGCCAAGTTATAGTTACTTGGGGAAAATTACTTGAGTTTTATGATTTTCTTTTCACAGTGCTTGACTTGGTATATTTACATAGTATATAGTTGATAAATATTTTTGTGAATTAAATCGATTTTAAAAATGCAGAATTATCAGAATTATCTTGTTCTTGAATTGATTTTGGAGTAAAACAGATTTGACTGTTCATGGTTCATGTTGCAAATTGATATGTGTGGTTGCAGTATTTCACAAGGATGTTAATTCAAGTTATATGTCTGTATTTCCTTTCGTAGACATAATTTGTAGCCCATGTCACTTATTTTCATAGCTAGAAACTACCCATTATAGCAGGTGAGGTCAACTCCTTTTATTTACTTTTATTGATTCATAGACAATCTGGAAAAACCATTAGAAAATATTATCATATTATACTTATTCTTTCTGGTTTATTCTGAAATGCCTAGAATATTGTCAACTCATATGTCTTAAAGAAACTCTCTTTGGCATCAGCATGGCAAAAATTAGATATATAGATGTCTTTGCTGTTGAATTACTCTCCTTGTAATCAGACAGATAATTCATTTCAATTGTCTTAGAATGAATCACTTCATCAATGTTTAATATATTTACAAATACACACTTAAAATTTTTCAAAATCTTGAATCTTGGTTATTTTTATCTTTGCAAAATGAATGTTGTTTAACAACAGAAATTTAAGATTTGACAGTAAATCTAATAAGTGAATACTAAAATTAATGGAGGCATAATTTTCTGTCTGAAAGCAGATGAAATGTAACATTCTGACACTGAAGTCCTCTGACCACTTATCATTAAAACCTGCAATAGACCTACATTATTCTGCCGAGCACAGGGGCTCACACCTGTAATCCCAACAGTTTGGGAGGCTGGTGCATGTGGATTACCTGAGTTCAGGAGCTTAGGACCAACCTGGCCAATATGGTGAAACCCCCGTCTCTGCTAAAAAAAATACAAATTAGCCAGGCATGGTGGCAGGCACCCGTAATCCCAGCTACTCAGGAGGCTGAGACAGGAGAATTGCTTGAACCTGGGAGACGGAAGTTGCAGTAAGCCGAGATCAAGCCATTGCACTGGAGCCTGGGCAACAAGAGTGAAACTCTGTCTCAAAAAAAAAAAAAAAAAAAAAAAAAGAAGAAATGATACTATTGATTTCATAATAATTATAATATAAAAAAGAAATAATACAAATATAAATCATTCTATGGTAATTTATAAAGATCCCTTTAACTTTGAATTCTTATGCGATCTTCTCAAAGGAAATAGTGAAGAAAAGCATAAAAAAATAGGAATAAAAGATCATCCCTAGAACGTTGATCACAATTTGTTTTCAATTTATGAAAATACTGTGGTTCAGCTTTCAATTTATACTATTAATTAACATGTAGCAAGTTTATAATTAAGATTGTTTTGCTAAACATTCATTATCGTTATCTCCAAATTACAGATTTCTACTTGATTTTTCACACTACATATACTAGTTAGACATGAAATAAATTGGTTAGATGGACGTTTATTAAAAACGATTACATAAAAATCTAATCTTGAATGGTGTAACAATTGCAAAGAAAGAAGAAAAGAGGCCCAGGGTCTGGCTCCCGCGGGCAGCCTCTGGGGGCAGGGGCAACGAGGGCGCCGGCTCCGCCGCCCCTGTCCTCAAGTCCTAGGGCGTCTTCCACACGGTCCCTCTTCAGAGGGTTCTTCATGGCGTCCTCTCTAAGGGGCATCTTGGTTCCAACCTATAAAAGCGCCTCTTTGCATTTCTCCCTCTGACTGCCGTGGCCCCCGACTGTCCCTGTAATCTTCTCAGAGTGGTTCCTGCCCTGCCAGGTGGCCTTTCTTTTCGCAGTCAGTTTTCCCTTCTTTCCTGCGTCCCCGAAGAGTCCACTTGTGTCTCAGGGGTCTCCCGGAGCATCCCCGTGACCCGGCGGTGCCAGCTCTCGCCGCCAGAGGGCGACGTCGGGGGCGGCGCGGCCTCTCCTCTCAGGGTCCCTCAGCTCCTGCCGCGGGAAGGAGGAGGTGCCGCGCTGGCCGGCGCTCGACCCCTCCCCCGTGTCTCTGCCGCCCCCTCACCCCGCTTCGCCGCTCAGAGCATAATGGCAGTGTCTGAGGTGGCTGCTCGTGTGGCCAGTGCTCCCAGTCCTCCGGAATCCTCTAGTTTATGTGCTTCCAAATCAGACGAAGATCTCCAAGATGGTCTGAGCACCAAAAACTCTGCACAGAAGCAGAAGAACTCGCCTCTGTCTAGTGTAAGTAGCCCAACGATAATCAAGGAAAATAAATAGAAATGTCAGTTTGGAGCACTGGGGTCAGAATCTTGGTTTATCAGCAGGAGACACTTCCGCAGTGCACCAGGTGATTTTAGGAGAAAACTTGATAGCCACAGCCCTTTGTCTTCCTGCCAGGGGGTCTCAGTCGGATTTGAAGGACGTGGTCAGCACAGGAGGAGAGGACGGGTTCACAAGCCTCCGGGAGAGCCTCCATCCAGTCACTTGGCTTCATGAGGCAGAGTGACATACGAAGCAGCTTGCCTCTGGGAATTACTGTGAAGAGAAATCCCCACAAGCCTCCATCCTAAAGGAAGGTGACAGGGACGTACACTTGGATTTCCGACCGGCAGTGCCTCCCGCAAATGGAGTTGAAGGAGTCCGAGTGAATCAGGATGATGACAAAGATTGCTCTTCCCTGAAGCTTTCTCAGAACGTTGCAGTACAGACTGATTTTAAGGTGAAACTGGAGACTGTTCGTTCCAAACAAGAGAGGGAGACGAGACTGAATGGAGTTCGGAAGACGAAGAATATTCACGACAGATTTAATAGTCATATCCAGTTAGTGAGGAATGGAGCCAAGCTGAGCAGCCTTCCTCAAACCCCTACTCCCACTTTACCTCCACCCCTGTCAGAGACAGACTTCATGCTTCAGGTATTTCAACCCAGTCCCTTTCTGGTTCCTTGGATGCCCTTCTTCATTTGGCGGGTCACAATGCCCATGGTTATGCCTAGTGCAGATCCCTGTTCCTTGTCCTTCCCAATCCTGAAGCCCGCCCTTTTCTAGCCCATCCAGGCTTCCTCACCCCTTCCTGGCTACCATGGCAGAAATATCCCTGGCTTGGGTTCCCTTGTCAGCCCGCACTGTCTGCACATGCCTCCTGCTGCCTCTATCCCAAATCCCCCAGGCTTGGGTGGTGTTAAGGCTTCTACTGAAACTCCCCTGCCCCCACCAGTAGACAAACTGAAGAAAATCTTGGAGAAGCTGTTGACTCAGTTCCCACAGTGCAGTGAGGCCCAGATGACCAACATTCCTCAGCAGATCAAGACAGCACGTACCACCATGGCAGGCCTGACCATGGAGGAGCTTATCCAGTTGGATGCGCCATGACTGGCAGAACATGAGTGGGTGGCAGCAAGTTCTCAGCCACTTGGTCACATCCAGTTCTTGTTCCCGCCTCCACTGGCCCAAATCAGTATCCCTGTGTTCTTGCCGTCTGTCCAAGTTTCATACCCTGGAAGGTCTTCACATGCTCCAGCCACCTGCAGGCTGTGTCTAATGTGCCAGAAACTCATCCAGCCCAGTGAATTGCATCCAATGGCATGTCCCCATGTATTGTACAAGGAGTGTATCAAATTCTGGGCCCTGACCAACACATATGACACTTGTCTCTTTTGTCCGTCTTTTAATGATGGACATGACGGGAGGAAGAAGAGGAGAAACTGGTGTGAACAGGAAGCATAAGTTCAAGATTTCTAAAACTCTATACAGTGACATACACTCATGGCATGTACATTTTTATTACATAGGTAATATGTGTATAGAAAATCTGTATTCTAATGTCAGTAAATGAAAGTATTATGTATATTATGCAGAAAAACAAAAGAAGAAAAGGACAATTTTCTTTTTTCTCCAGGTCCTGAGGGCAGTTCCTCCCTCTCCATACATTTTTCTTCTTTTTTTTAATTGGTAGGATTAGATAGCTACTGAATATTCTTGTTATTTGCTTTGTGAAGTCCAAGGTATAAATGCATATATAAAACTAGTTTGAATGTTTTTCAAATTTGTTAATGACTAAGAAAACTTATTACTAGAATCCAAGGTTTATCTTACTTTTTTACCCTTTATGTTGAAAATGAAGAAAGGCAAATTATAGTTTTCTACTATCATTGTACATCGTTAGTATATCCACTTTATTGCATATCGCTACCTGAAGTTAGATTTGATTCATAAACATATAATAGTTTGTATGCATTTACTTATTTCCATAATTGCTTCATTAATTTCTTTCTCTGACACTAGAAGATTCATGACTGAACTCTCTATGTTTAGCTGAGACGCTCTTTTGTCCAGTGCCAAGTTCAGGACTTGGTAGGTAAGGGGCAGTAAAAAATATTGAAATATTTAACAAATAAATGATTCAAATTAAATTCAAAGGTGAAACTAAAGCAGTGATAACAAGAACTTTCAGGTTAGGTTGAATAATAGTCATGGAATTTTAATTAATTTATGTCACATAAAATGTAGACCCACTGTTCACTTTATCCATATCAGGACTGAAATAGTTCTCACTGCTATCTTACTTTCTCTCACCCTTAAGTGTGGGTTATGATTTACATCTGAATTAACTCAATTTTTTGTGCTTTTAATGTATGACTCTAAAGAATTTAAGCTTTAATACTCAATATATCTTCAGACTGAAGATTTGGAACACACAAACAAACGTGTATGTATAAAATAATGGAACATAGGCTCAAAATTTCACATATTATTTATATCTTGCAGGATTGACCGTATCCTGGAGTGGCTGCTGGAAGCTTCAAAGCTATACAAGATGTTCTGTTTTTTAAGTTTTCTGTGGGTAAGTAGATGTTTATGTTTTTGTTAATAATTTATACATTATATATGTATATTTTTTCTTTGTAATTATAAACTTTCTTATAATGAAACAAAAATTTAAAATAGTTAAGTATACAGTTCAATTTCTGTGTTCTTGGTAAAACTTCTTAAAAGTTTTTAATAGAAGGAGAGGAGTATTTGGTTTTGAGATTGATTCAGTTATTTATTCTTAAATATTTGATTTAATATTATGATGTAAAATGAAAATAAAATCACTAATAAACATCCTACCCTGGGAGAAAGTGTTCAGTTCTAAAAATAGAAAAGAAATTCAACTGATATTAAGAGACAACAAAATAAATTCCTAAAGAAGGATAGTTTACAGAAATAAGAGGCAATGAAATATTAATTATGGCTTTCTAAAGAAGTAGTCAAATTTTGGCTTAAAAAATGCATACCTGTGTGTGTGTGTGTGTGTGTGTGCGCTGAGACAGCTTTTAAAAAGTATGATGATCCTTTTATTAGAAACAGCATTGTAAATTGGAATTCAGTATTTTGTATAATTTTTGTGATATTTAAAATGACATTTTATAGTAGAACATTTGAAATATTAAGATAACAAAATACTTTAAATAGTTATACATGCACTTTTTATTCAATCATGTGGACAGTATTATTTGGCTTGTGATTTTGCAACGTGCCAGTAATTTCTCTTAGTTTGGTGTGGTAGAGAGAAACTCCTTCCCATTATACAGTACTGTTATAAATGAGTATCTGAGGATATTTATTTGTGTCTTTCCTGTTATTTGTGGCATTTTATTACAAAACTCTAGAGATACAAGATTTTTTATAAATTAGTTCATAATTATGTATACTTATACATATGGAACTTATAAGGTTAATTCATTATGAATGATATATATTTCTTGCATTGAATGAAAAGCATGTTCTAAGCCTGTAAAAGTGTGTTCTAAGTATGTAAAAGTAGTTCTAAAATGTGTATCACAGTGCTTATATACAGAGAGACAAGCAATCCAACTCACAAAATTATAACTATAATTATCCTTAATTATGCATTTCTCATTTTATTGCTAACAGATGAAAAGCTCTGTTCTCTTCTTTACCAATTTCTGTCTCATTTTTTTGAGGCAGTCGAATATTATCTCGATGAAATATAGCTTGGAAATTCACGACCACTCTGAACTCTCCTTCAATTTTAAGCATATTTATTAACTTTATACTATGACCTAGATTAGTTGTCTGGTAATGGAGTATGATTCTAATCAAATGTCCAGAGTATATATAGGTCAACAAAAAATTCTCTCTAAATTTTTATAGGACCATTTAGATTTAAATGAAGAGCCTATTTTTTATTTAAAGATTATTTCAAAATAGTTACCATGAAAGTAGAGAAGCATTATTTCTGTTTAATGTAGGGTAGAGGTGAACTCTAACTTTTGAAATGGTTTTAGCTGAAGGTCATTTACTATATACCAGGCACTATTAAAAGAAAACTGCTGCAGGAGAAAATTTGGCTAGTATTGATTTAATCAATTTTAGGGGAAATAATCTGACAATCTAAAAAGAAAAATATAGGTAAGGTGTTTATCATAGTGTTTATTCATTTATTTAATAAAATTAAATTGCTAAGTACCAACCATACAATTGACATTTTTCTAAGAATGAGGGAAACATCTCTAAATGTGATAAAAAAAAAATTCTATTCTTATAGATCTTAAATTGTCTCTTGATATAATTATGGACTTTAGTAAGTATTTAAAATTATAATCCATTTTGCAATACTTCCTCTTTTCCCTTCAATTCACCATATTTTTGAACATTATTAAATAAATCCTGTTTTCCTTCTCTTATTTGAAATGCATACTTTTCCATACATATTCTCAGGTTAATTTCTGGACACTCATTCTTTTCTCTTACATTGATTCCTTTTGCTCTCCTACTCTCAGACCAAATAGTTATCATAAGAATGCCAGTGTGGCTCTTCCCCAGAAGGAGCTGTTATTTGACACCAATCTAGTGCAGAATTCAACAGGTATCTTAATTCCTGTAAAATAACATAGATTACAAAAGACAGAATAAGAAGCATGTATTTTACTAGAATGGATTTTAGAAGAAGAGAGAATACATTGGGCAATAATGGTTAACAATTCTCAAGAAACATTTTTCTTCTACCAAAAATTGATTTGTTCTAATTGTCTTTTCTTTGGACTTACAGCCAACTCTTCCTAGCCTCCCGCCTTCAGTTCTCGACTTCAGTCTCCATTAACTTTTCATTCTGGGGACCCTTATATGCCTTTGTTTTTTCATGTACTAAAATTTATTTAATGATGCTCTGGTTTGTACAGAGTCAACAATTAATCTTGGCTAGGAATAGAAATCATCTTTGTACTGAAAATATATCTTTTTTGCTTAGGAAATAAAATATTCGGATTATCAGAATCTACCCTATCTAGAAAGGCAAAGTTGAATGGATGATAGTTGAGTAGTGGTAAAAGGAGCATAGGTTACAAATACCAAAAGCTTACTATTGTTGATCTTAAATGCAACTAAAAAAAAAAATGTTTTCTTCCCTCATATAATAGGCATTGTCTACAGAGTACTTACTATGTGTTGGGCATATTATGGGCCAGACATATATCTGTTTACCAGATAAAGGTACTGAGTTCAGAGAGATTATACAAATTGTTCAGTCATATCACTAGTAAAATAACAGAACTGACCTTTGAATCCATGTCTGATCCAAATCATTTGACATTATACTTTGTATAAAGTATGTTTTGATATCTTAAAAATTAGGTACACACTTATTGACCTCAGGTGTCAAGTGTATAGTTTTTCCTTCTATGCACTTAATTTTTTCTTGCAGAAAATCTTTAGCATCTGATGAATGTAATTTAATGAATTTGGGAACATATATATTCCTAAAGTAATTACACCTTCATTTGCTACATTCATAGAACAGATATTTGCCTGTGGTAGTAAGATTAATGTGTCTATAGCGTAGTACCCAGTAATTAAATCAAACTGCTATGGTTTGTATATTTATCCCCCAAACCTCATGTTGAAATTTGATCTCTGACATTAGAGTGGAGGCCTACTGGGAGGTATATGGTTCATGGGGGTGGATCCCTCATGGATGGCTTGGATCTGTACTTAAAGTAATGAGTGAATTCTCTCTCTATTAGCTTCTGTGACAGCTGGTTATTAAAAAGAATACGGCACCTTCCCTCATCTTGCTTCCCCTATTGCCATGTGAGCTATTAGGTTGGTGCAAAAGTAACTGTGGTTTTTGCCATTTTTAAAATGGCAATTACTTTTGGACCAAGTTAATGTATGCATGCTGGCTCCCCTACCTCTTTCACCATGAGTGGAAATAGCTGTAGGCCCTCTCCAGATGCAAATTACAGTGCCATGCTCCTTGTACATCCTGCAGAACTGTACGCCAAATAACCTTCTTTATAAATTACCCAGCCTCAGGAATACATTTATACCAACGCAAATGGACTAAGATAAACAGTAATCTAGGTGTTGTGAATGTAATTTTAGATGTCTTTAACATGTGGTCTTGTGTTATATCAGTTGCCTTCGAGAAAAACTACTATCCTTGAAAATGTGAATAGATCTTTTCCAATCACTTGAAGGTGCAGATAGCAAAAATTGAAAAGAACGTATAGAATGTTGCATATTTATAAAAATATTAATGTCAATTACTGAAGGAATTATTGACCTATTTAGAGTTCAAATCCAGGGATTATGATAAGATACTCTGAAGGCAATGACACATCCTGCTGACTCAAATACAAAATTATTTAACTAATAATAAAAAAACTGATTGTGTTTGTAAGGAATGAAGATACATCTTGATATGTATACTATTAAATATTTAATAGATAGATGAGTTGAGCTGTCTCTCCAGGTTTTGTTGAAATGAATTACTCCTGCAGTACATTTAATAAATGCAATTTGTTATTAATGCTGGGCCAATATTTGTAGATTTGTAATAGCTATATCAGTGGGTACCTTGTGCTACTTGTTTCAACATCATTTTACATGTAATTGGCTAAAACAGAACATTTTAAAATAAAGAACATTGGGGCTTCTATGTTGATATTTTTCTCACTACCATTCCTGGTATACAAAGCATTACTATAAAAATGTATTTGTTTTAATTCAGGCATAAAAGGGATATTGGGAATCTCTAAGCAAAGCCATTGAAAATAAATCTTTATAGGTCTAAGTTACATGGTTATATTTTCACATATGTATTTCTATCATAAGATAATATAATAATACATGTAAATTTATCAAAGTTACTTGTAGACTAGAAGAGAAAATGTAATATAGTTGTACATAGATGTAACATTTATCTTCATTTATATCAAAATGTACATAATATCAAAATGTAGGCAAAACACATGTTATTTAAAAATATGAAAGTCAACAAATAATCCATGCCTCTCCTTAGAGGAAAGAAAAAGAAATTCCTCTTTGAGATTTATCATGTTCTTTTGTTAACTTTTAAGTTTAGGAGTACATGTGCAGGTTTGTTATATTGGTAAACTTGTGTTATGGAGGATTGTTGTAAACTTATAGTAGTCTAAGATTTTTCTAACCCCTTCAATCTCTCTTGTTACATTGGTAATTTAGTAACAGATTGGATTAGAGCAGGAACTCACAGATAAGTTAAATCCCACATGTGATAAAATGAAAGTCACAGTTATTATGTAGGGAATGAAAGGACAATCCTTTCTTTAGAGAGTCTCAGGATTACTGGCATAAGGCTGTATTTTTGCCTGCTGTGCTCTCCCTTACCTTCTCTCTCTTTTCCAATAGAATACTGGGCTGTTTGAATCACACTTCCACATTTATGGTCACTAAAATATCCAAAGGAAGAAAAGGCTATGCTAGAATTTGCCAATAAAGCAACATCTTTGTGCTAATAATAAAATAACCAAATAAATGAATGGAATTCATAATTAAGCTTTTTAGGCAAACATAAAGACATAATCCTGCACATTATCTGATTTCATTCTTCTGGGATTGTAGCTGACTGTCACTTGACTAATTGAAATTCCACTGCATTACTGCCTGTTAATAGGCTACAGAGTAACCTGCCATTGTGTATTTGTGTTGACTAGCTGACATTACATGAGTAAATACAAACGAGATGAAAATTAGTTCTTATAAAACACGCCCCATTAACACCTAAAGGGTTGAGGATAATAAAATCATGAAGAACATTAATTTTATTTTTCTTCGGAACCTTTGTTTTCACAAAGTTCAAAGTCTGATGAGAAGCGCTCTTTCTCTCTCTCTCTCTCTCTGTCTCTCTGTCTCTCTGTCTCTCTCTCTCTCTCTCTCTCTCTCTCTCTCAGACACACACACACACACACACACACATACACACACACACTCACTTACTCATTTTGAAAATGACAATAAGACTGAGCTATTAAAAAAAGGAATTTAAATAAAGTTATCAAAATTTGAACCTTCTATGTTTACTGTTATTTTACTTTTTTCAGTCTGCATAATGGTGTTTGATATAAATTTTACATTTTATATAGAGGTCGTATCATTTTATGTGCAAAATTAGTCAATTAAAAACTACTACAGTCTGGGGAAATGGACTTTCACAATGTTGGAAATAGAACCTCTTAAAAGCTTCCTCTTTATAAAAACAGTGGCAACACTTGCAACAATTGTCATAATGAACATTTTGTTTTTCAAAATTCTGGAAATTATCCCAATGGTTTTAATAATTCAAGAAGAGTTTATTCAGGAAAAACGACTGAATCTCAGTAATATGGTTTGGCCGTGTCCCCACCCAAATAGCATCTTGAATTGTAGTTCCTATAATCTCCATGTGTCATGGTGGAGACTGGGTAGAGATAACTGAATCATGGCAGCAATTTCACCCTTCCTGTTCTCATGATAGTGAGTGAGTTCTGATGAGATTTGATGGTTTTATAAGGAGCTTACCCCTTTGCTGGGCACTCATTCTTCTTCCTGCTTCCATGTAAAGGACATGTTTGCTTCCCCTTCATCTTCTCCCATGATTGCAAGTTTCCTGAGGCCTCCCCAATCCTGCAGAACTGTAAGTCAATTAAACCTCTGTCTTTTATGAATTACCTGGTCTCAGGCATGTCTTTATTAGCAGTATGAGAATGGACTAATACACTTAGTAAGAAATAGGAACATTTGACATTTTAACTTATCCTATTGACATGTTTTCTTTTCAGCGCTATGGAAGTCCAGAAAATGAAATGCCTTGCAAGTAAGGTAACTGTGAAAGCCAGAAACCTAGCACACATCAGAAATGGCAAGATAGATTTAGAGGAAAATGTCACCATGGGGTATGTCTGATAGTTCCTTAAATAACTCCATTATCTGGATTTATTTTTACTTGATCTGACTCAGGAATAACTTTGCATTCATGTCCTTATCTTTAGAACACTTGTTGAAAACAACTAGCAGTAATGGTTTAACATCACTGCTGACTGAGGCGATGATACAAATTGGGGTTAATAATAGTCTGACCAAAAGTCCTTAGACAAATGAGAAAGAGGCTTCCAGAGATAATTTTTCAAAACTCTGACATATCCTGGAGATATAAAGGACATACATGGGTGCTGGGTTGTATGTATTTTAGGTAAGCCCTGCCAAGGTCCTAAATGCTCATCTGTGGCTGACTCTGAGGGCCTATGCAAGCAGAAAATGAAGCCTATAGTTGCAAACTTCCTAATGGAGCATTAAAAGCATTTCCCAACATATACAGAGCCCCCAGGCAAAGACTGGCAGATCTATTGGTTAAAGTCACTTAAGGAAATTTCTGTCTGATCATTATCTAACTGCTGAGATAACCAAGCAAACGAGTCTGTAACTGCACTTGACAAAAGTATACAGACTATAAAGAACTACTAGTCCAGTAAAAATCTGAAATAACGGATTAACAACAGCTGCAGTGACAATATCCCGTAACAACCATAAACTCTCACACCCCAAATTAGGAAAAAATCTGTTTTCCAGTGGTCCCACATTCTATTTTAAATGCCCAGTTTTATTTTTAAAGAGAGATCCATAAAGAAATGAGAAAATATGGTCTATGTACCAAATAATAAAAATAAAAATACTCAAAGAAAATGATTTTTGAAGAAGCTCAGATGTAAAACTTATTTCAAAAATATTTAAGGTAAATTATTTATATGTTTAAATAATCACAGGAAAACAAACCTAGACAATTAAAATGTGAAGGTAATGCATATAAAATAGTGAATACCAACAAAGATACACAATTTAAGAGATTAGTATAAAAATTCTGGAATTGAAAAGTATAATAACTGAAATTGACAAGTCACTAGAAGAATTCTATAACACATTTGATCTGGTAGAAAAAGAATCAGCTAACATGAAGATAAATTGAGGTAATCTAGCTGAATGCAATAAAAAAATACAAAATGAATAATCTCAGAGACCTAAAGGACACCGTCAAGTATAACAACATACAGAAAATGGGAGTTCCAAAAGAAAGGAAAGAAAGAAAAAAGGAAGTTTATTTGAAGAAATTATATCAAATTAAGTCTCAAATTTGGTGTATACAATTAATTTGTATATTCATGAAATTTAAAATCCATGTGAGATAAACTCAGAGATATACATCTAATCACATTACAGACTGTCAAAACTAAAGACAAGGAGATCCTCTTGAAAATAGAGAAAGAAAAATTTACTCACTACAAGTAAGTGAGTTTCCATAAGATCTACTGCTGACTTTTTTTTTCCAGAAATCATGGAAGTTAAAAGCAGTTGGATAGAATAGCAAAGTGGTAAAGGAAAACATACTTTGAACCAAGAATATTATTAGTTCAAGTAAAACTATCTTTTAAGTATGATGGTCAAATTAAGCTCTTTGCATATTAAAAATAAGAGAAACTATCAATAGCAGAATTTTTCTACAATAAACAATAAATAATAAAGAGTTCTTCAAGCTGTATAAAAATAAGAACACTGGATTGTAACTCAAATCTACATCAAAAGAGTACTAGTAAAGGTAACTACATAGGTAACTATCAAAAAGAGTATGAAAAAGTTTGTAATTTTTCTCTTCTATCTGATATAAAAGACAACTGTATAAAACAATACATATAAAACTGTTTTGATGGAATTATAATGTTTAAAGATATAATTTGTATCACAATAATAGCACAAAAGGGGAGTAGAGATATATTGGAGCACATTTATAATATGATGAAGACATATCACTCAAGCAATAACTGAGAGAACTGTCATAGCTATATTAATATCAAACTTTATAAACATTATAGACTTTATGGCTCAATTGTTACTATAGACAGAGAAGACAAAGGAGATCTTATAATGATAATAAGGTCAAATCTTCAGGATAATGTAATTATAAACCTATATGCATCCAAATGGGGCAACATAATTTATTCAAGTCTGTAAGATCTTAGTTGAAGCAAGATGAGGTATTCCCAGGAAAACCTGTTATTTATTGGAGTAACAGTCTCCAGAGATTTCACTTTTCTTTTATCAAGGCCATCAGAATTCAAAATAGTGGCCCCTTTATTATTCTGAGTTTTTCAGTGCCAAACCTGACAAATGTATAGCATTAGCAAGAAATAAACTGTTACTGTTTTACAGAGCTGTGATTTGGTGGATAGTTTCTTATCTAGCATATCCTCTCTGATACACAGATTATGATTAGCAGTGATGTGGTTATAGATAGTTAATGGGATTCAACTATAATTTTGGTATTTAAGTCCTTAAGTGTGGTTGAAAATGTAAAAATTTTAATTTTTTTTCCTCAATTTTTTTGTTGTATTAAACTATTTCATGGTGAAATAACGAAATAAAATATTTTATAGATCAAACCTTGAAAAAAAAAAGACTGAGGAGGGATCAATTGTGAATTATCATTTCTGGCATATATTAAAACTTTATTCTGTTTTTTATTCTCAAATTTTCCTATCTCTCATCTAATTTATTTCTCTTTCTCCTCACACCATCTCCTGGAATCAAGAGAATTCAAGCCAAGTGTTGTTCTACATCATGATGTAACACATTCTGTCCACAGATCTTTGTTCAGTCTAAAATTAAGTGTTGGTAAACTACTGAATTAGAGGTCATACAATTTCAGAATACAGCCAGTAAGAACCCTTTACCAGGTCAATAATATAATGATGATTACTATTCACAAAGCATATTTAACTAAAAAAAAAGTTTAACACATACAATTGTAGTAAACCTCAGAGTGATCCTCATTGTAAAGCAGGTTTACCATGCACTGGTTTCCACTCGTCTCAGTCCAGTGAGACTGAACATACTCACATGCAAGAAGTTGTACAAAGCGGGTTTATTACTTACACATAGGCAAAGGGCAGGGGGGGAAAGCCTAGTATCAATTGTAACCAGTACTCCAAGGATCAAAAAAGCTAAGATCAGGGCAGATGAAGTTTCAACTGTGCATGTGCCACTTGCATCACAGCTGAGGACCCTGGGTTATATACCTCAGGAGCATGGTGAGTCCTTGGAAAATGCTTTGCAGGACATTGTTTCCAGGGGCAAAGAGAAACAAAGCCAGGATGTTTCAGGCAGTTCTTCCTTTTCTCTGAATATTGAATTCCCAGCACATTCTACAGTTATTCTTGACACTTACAAGCAAGGAAATGGGGGAGAACAGAGTCAGATCAGGGCCACCTGGAGGATTGTCCTGCATTCAAGAGATATTAGTCAATTTCTTAATAACATTATATAACTTCCTTCTCATGTGTGGATGTAAAACAAATTTAAAAGTTCTTTAATAAATAGTAAAAGCAGAGAAATATTTGTAGATAATACAAAAACATTTTATGAAATGAACAGTTTTTTTAATTGTACTTTAGGTTCTAGGGTACATGTGCAGAACATGCAGGATTGTTGCATAGGTGCACACATGGCAATGTGGTATGCTGCCTCCATCCCCCCGTCACCTGTATCTGGCATTTCTCCCCATGTTATCCCCCCCCCTCCTCCCCCCCCCCCCCCCACTGTCCCTCCCTTGGTCCCTCCACAACAGACCCCAGTGTGTGATGCTCCCCTCCCTGTGTCCATGTGTTCTCATTGTTTAACACTTGCCTATGAGTGAGAACATGCGGTGTTTGATTTTCTGTTCTTGTGTCAGTTTGCTGAGAATGATGGTTTCCAGATTCATCCATGTCCCTACAAAGGACACGAACTTATCATTTTTGTGGATGCATAGTATTCCATGGTGTATATGTGCCACATTTTCCTTGTCTAGTCTATCCTCGATGGGCCTTTGGGTTGGTTCCAGGTCTCTGCTATTGTAAACGGTGCTGCTATGAACATACATGTGCATGTGTCTTTATAATAGAATGATTTATAATCCTCTGGTATATGTCCAGTAATGGGATTGCTGGGTCAAATGGAATTTCTATTTCTAGGTCCTTGAGGAAGTGCCACACTGTCTTCCATAATGGTTGAACTAATGTACACTCCCACCAACAGTATAAAATTGTTCCTATTTCTTTACATCCTTTCCAGCATCTGTTATCTCCAGATTTTTTAATGATCACCATTCTAACTGGCATGAGGTGGTATCTCAATGTGCTTTTGATTTGCATTTCTCTAATAATCAGTGATAATGAGCATTTTTTCATATGTTTGTTGACCTCATATATGTCTTCTTTTGTAAACTATCTGTTCATATCCTTCACTCATTTGGATGGATTTGTTTTTCTTATAAATCTGTTTTCGTTCTTTGTAGATTCTGGATATTAGGACTTTGTCAGATGTGTAGACTGCAAAAATTTTTTTCCCATTCTGTTGGTTGCCAGTTCACTCTAATGATTCTTTCTTTTGTTGTACAGAAGCTCTGGAGTTTAATTAGATCCATTTTGTCTATTTTGGCTTTGTTGCCAATGCTTTCGGTGTTTTAGTCATGAAGTCCTTGCCTATGCCTATGTCCTGAATGGTTTTGCCTAAGCTTTCTTCTAAGGTTTTTATGGTGCTAGGTCTTATGTTTAAGTCTTTAATCCATCTGCAGTTAATTTTAGTGTAAGCTGTCAGGAAGGGGTCCAGCTTCTGCTTTCTGCACACTGCTAGCCAGGATATAGAGACAATTTGACTTCCTCTCTTCTGATTGAATACCCTTTATTTTTTTTTTCTTGCCTAATTGCTCTAGCTAGAACTTCCAATACTATATTGAATAGGAGTGGTAACAGAGGGCATCCTTGTCTAGTGCCGATTTCAAAGGAACAGATTTTAAAACAAACAAAAAGTGTATCCTTTCATTCTGTGGTATGTAGTTGAAAGAATGTTATTTGCTAACATTCTATCCAGAATTCCTCAATTTATTGAAATTGTGGTTTAGTATTGTAGTATCTGAATTTAATATTCAATAATGTTGGCAAATTAACAATGTCATAATGACAGTGTTAGTGTAATAATCATATTTGTGGATAAAATATAAAGGTAGTGATATTGTTAGTGAGTCATATTTATTATACTATTAGTGGAGAAAATCTTTAAAAATCAGCACATTTTCCCCAATATTCACAATTGCGTAGAAATTAGGTATAATAGCATGAAAAATTTTATCATAGGAAGATTTGCCATTGTGCAGTTAAGTCCACAAACTTTGAGATAGTACTGACCTGTGCTCTCATCCTATTCATCATTTATATGCTGCAAAATGTTAGGGAGCTGTCTTCTCATACTCTAATGAGGAAAAGAATAATTCACTTAGGGGATTAAATGGATTATATTAAGTGGTTATCATAGAAGCTGGCACATAGTTAATTCTCAGAAAATGGCATCATCGTTTTCACTAGTCCTTGTTTTTAACTGGCCTTATAATTTAGATATTGTTATTCTTACTTTACAATCAAGAAAACTGAGGCTCTAATAAGTTAATTATCTTGACTAATTTTATACTAATAAAAGCAAAAAATATCAGAGTTGCCAAATTCTTCCATCTCCTTAAAAAACTAGATTATTAATTTGCAATTTGGATATGTATCTAAAATTGTCAGTAGTAGTTTCTGAGTAAGACAAACAAATTCAAATAATATATATCAAAATAATAAGTACCATTTTTTGGAAAAAACCTGTATCTATATTTTCCCCAAACTTGATTAAAAACATCTATATAGTTGGCTGTAAGAAGCCAGACATAATCAACTACCTATTGTATAATTCAATTTATATGAATTGTCTAGAATAGAAAAACCCATAGAAAAAGAAAGGATATAGTGATTTTCAGTGGCTGTGAGAAGGGGAAATAGAGTTTGACTGCTAATGGGTGTGGGGTTTTGGGAGGGATTCATAAAATGTTCTGAACTTAGATGGTGATTGTGAATACTTAGCTCTGATTGCGTGAAAAACCATGGCATTGTACACTTTTGAAAGGTGAATTTTATGATATGTAAATTGTATCTCCATAAAACTGTTATACAATGTAGAATTCTTAAATATTTTTATTATTTGAATACAATATTTTTTAAAATTGTATGTTTTCAATTTTATTGATATTTTTTCTCTTTAAAATTCCCTTCTACTTTTTTGCATTCAATTTTCTGGTCTTTTTTAGTGTCTTAGGAGATGATTAAATAATTTTTTTAGGTTTTTTCCAAAGTGTGTGTTTGATATTATAAATTTCTCTGTAAGCCCTATTTTGTCTACATTCCACAAATTCTGATAGCTATACTTTTAATTATGTACTTATATACTTAATTATTTAGTTCAAACATGTTTTCTAATTTGCTGTGTTATTTCTTCTCTGACCTGTGGGTAATTTAGAAAACAGTCACTTAATTTATAAACATTTGATGATTTTCTAGCTATCTCTTGGTTACTGATTTCTAACTTAATTCTACTATGGTCGGAGTACTGATTCTGGCTTCATGGCCCATTTTGGTAAATATACCAGGTGCATTTGAAAAGAATGCGTATTCTGCAGCTGTTTGGTATAATGTTCCATATGTATATCAGTTAGATCTAATTGGTTAATTGAATTGTTAAAAAATATATCTTTTTATTTTTCTTTTTATCAGTTACTGAGATGGGAGCGGTTTTCAACCTGTAATGTGTATTTTTGTTTCTCCTTTTAGTTTGTGATTTATATTTGAGCCTATGTTATTGATCAGTTTGTGATTTATATTTGAGCCTGTTATTAGGGGTATACACAGTTACATTCCACCAAAATTAACCTTTTATTACCAGTTCTGCCTTTTTTTTTTTTATTATACTTTAAGTTCTGGGGTATATGTGCAGAACATGCAGGTTTGTTACATTGGCATACACAAGCCATGGTGGTTTGCTGCATCCATCACCTCATCATCTATATTAAGTATTTCTCCTTATGTTATCTCCCATATGCCCCCATCCCCTAATGTCACTCCGCTAGCCCCCTAATCCCCCAATGAGCCCCAGTGTGTGATGTTCCCCTCCCTGTGTCCATGCGTTCTCATTGTTCAGCACCCATGAGTGAGAACATGGGGTGTTTGGTTTTCTGTTCTTGTGTCAGTTTGCTGAGAATGATGGTTTCTAGGTATTTCCATGTCCCTGCAAAGGACATGAACTCATCCTTTTATGAATACATAGTATTCCATGGTGTGTATGTGCCACATTTTCTTTATCCAGTCTATAATTGATGGGCATTTGGGTTGGTTCCAAGTCTTTGCTATTGTGAACGGTGCTACAATAAACATATATGTGCATGTGTCTTTATAGTAGAACGATTTATAATCCTTTGGGGATATACCCAGTGATGGGATTGCGGGGTGAAGTGGTATTTCTATTTCTAGATACTTGAATGCAACATTTTAAGAATAGTGTAGTCATTATCTGTGTCTTGATTTTTCAGCAATGTCCTCAAATGATTTTAGGGAAAATCTATGCGGCTTTAATATAGTTCTACCATAAGTTTTTTTTTTTTTTCAAACAGATTCCTCTAAAAAAAACACGGCCTTTTGAAATGTGTACTTATAGACATATTTTGTTTGTTTTAAGAAGACTATAAATACATAAATCTTCAAAGCTGAGTTTGCAAGTGGATAGTGGTAAAACTTACACTACTTTTTTTATTGCTGTGCGAATATATTAACCAATATATTGTTCTCTAGTCAGTGGTATTTTAGGCATGATGTAAAGCGATACCTACCCAGAACTTAGTTTTGCAAAGCTCTGGGTAGTCCTTTAAACTACTATATTTTCTGTGAACAAGTCTTTTATTAGATGGTTTATGCTAATAATACTGAGTTTTGACTTTTGTTTGAGTTTTCTTCCAAAAATGGAGAGATTTAGAACTTCTACTGTACTCAAAAAACTATTTTCAAAGCAAATGACATTTTTGCTTGTAAGCTTCAGTAACTAAATAAAGTGAGAGGAATTTTAACTGCTAAGGAAAAGAAAAGGTTCAGCAAGAAATAATAATAAATGACTAGCCATATGGAAACATTGTAAGGAAAGCCAGTGGGATGTAATTATTACCAACATTGTTGTGGTAGGCAGGTTATGTGGCAACATTCGATTGTAGGAAAGTCACTGAAGCCACAGGAACACAAGTCATCGGAAAAAAATCCTTATTATTTGCCTTAGTTTTTCTTTGTGTGTGTTTTTCACTTGAAAAGCTAAAAATGAAATAGTAATTGACCTATTTCACAAATGCCCATTTTGCATTTATGTAATATGTATATTCTTAATTTTCCATGAAGAAAAAATTGTCAAAAAATTTACTTGAAGTGCAAATGAAATCTTTATTTTATGTTATGGGAGATACTGTTTTAAATGCAGAGAATGCAACTATTTTCTTTTTGCTAAAAACAGCTGAAATTTAAGATTTAAAAAAATTGTAGTCAAATCATATAGTTACTTTGTTTTTGGAAAAGGGAAATAAGGATGTAGATACAGAATATTCACATAATTTAAATGGACCTAAGTATTAGAAACTTCACATGAAATGATGCAATGGTAGTTATCTGTGATCAGGTAACACATAGTCAATTCTGAAGGGAAAGAGAACAAAACATGAAGGTTTTACATTTGTCCCAGCTTACTGCCTGAGGTACTTTTTCAGCTCTTGAGGAAAAAAATGAAGAAAGATGAATGGAGACTCAAAGACCTGTAAAAACTTCAAGTGGCCAATATCCATGCAATGAGATATCAAAAAAGAGAGGAGAGAAAAAATAGGTGGGGCAAAATATTTATTTAAATGACTAAAATGTCCCAAAATTTGATAAAAAATATTAGCCTATGCATCCAATAACTCAACTTTATATATTTTCTAATAATTAGAGTTAATTTAGCATTACTCTGCAGTGGATTGTTTGATAGGCTTTATTTTTTGATATTTTATTGCTGACACCTTTGAGCCTCATCTTTCCTTCTTCCTCTTCTGCCTCACTTCTGGATACTCTCCTAAGAAAGCCTGGGTGCTGCCTCCTTTGTTGCCAGCCAGCAGGAGATTTAAGCCACAGAAATCCCACCCTACATCCAGGAAGCCTTCCACATCATATCCACAATAAAAGTCGAACACAGGGAGAGGAGCATTGCATACTAGGGTCAGTTGGTGATGGGGTATGGGGAGGGACAGAAGGGGGTGGCGAGTGTGGGGAGGGATAATATGGGGAGATATACCAGTTATAGGTGATGGGGGGATAGAGGCAACAAACCACCTTGCCATGTATGTACCTATGCAATAATCCTGCATGATCTGCACATGTACCCCAGAACCTAAAGTCCAATTAAAAAAAAAGCCCAAGCCAGTATCCTTTCTTTGCTCTCACAGGACATTTTTGATCATATTGGGAGGACTGATTGTTTTTTTTCAGAAAGCCTCAATTATATATCTAACAAACCTTTATATACCCTCTTGGATTGTGTTTGTCCTAGCATCAGTCTCGACATGTAAAGTAAATTTTGGGCAGGATTCCAAAATGCCGTTACAGAGTAGTCACAACCACTATGATATTTTAATATGTATAATTAGCCTTCTCTATCTGTGGATTCCATACACATGGATTCAACCAGTTGCAGTTTGAAAATCGAGTATTTGTGGATGTGGAACCCACAGATATGGAGATTCCTGGCATAAATTCCTTGTGGATATTGAGGAAACGACTGTATAATCAAACTTCTGCTTTCACTCAACATGGAGTAAGAAGAATCCATCTGAATCAAGAACAGATAAAAATAGAAAAACATATAAAATCAAATGTTACAAATACTAAAATGTACAGTACTACCATACTGAAGATCAGGCACAGAGTTGAAAGTAAATTTTTTTGAAACATATATCTGATAAAGAATTTGTTTCAAGAATAAAGAACTCTGAAAAAACAATAAGAAAGCAAAAACCCAGTTAAAAATGGGCAAAATAGTTGAAGAGACACTTCATGAAGAAGATGTATTCATGGAAAATTAAGACATGAAAAGAGGCTCAGAAGTATTAGTTATTAGGAAAATGCAAATTAACCACAATGAGATACCACTACAAACCTACTAGACTATTTAAGACTGATTATATTAGGTGTTGCAGAGGGTATAAAGAAATTGGAACTTTCATACACTGCTGTTGGGAAGGTAAAATGGTACAACCTAATTGGAAAACAGTTTAGAAATTTCTTAATGATTGCATATACCTTTACCTTGTGATCCAGCAATTCTGCTCCTGGGGTAGAATTAATTAGATAAAGAAAAAAACATATGTCAAACAATTGTGCATAAAAGTTCATAGTACTTTTATTTGTAATAGCCATAAACTGAACAACCTAAATGCCCATCAATAGGTAAATAAATAAATTGTTTTATATCTTTCTTATAAATATAAATACTATTGAGAAACACAAAGAAATGAACTGTTGATACAAAAGCATCATGAATAATTCTTAAACAAATTTTGCTATGTAAAAGAAACCAGGCATAAGAAAGGTACATACAGTATGAGAACATGAATATTAAAACACAAGAAAACACAAACAAATCCATTGAGACAGAAAGCACATCAGTGGTTGCCTGGAGAAGTGGATTGTGAAGGCCAAGACAGAGGTATTACAAAGAGAAATTAAAAACATTTAGAGGTGGTAAATGTTATGTTTCATGGTTACATAGTTATGTCAAAACTTGTCAAATTGTACACTTTAAAAAGAGTCCACTCTAGCATATGTACATGAACTACAATAGTGCTTTTGTACACATGTGTATATATACATATATATCATATAAAATGTATATATTATATATTATGTATTCATACACAGTAATCCCTAAAGCAACTACTAAAACAAAACATTAAAGTTATAGACAAAATTGAAACAGAGTAATAACTAAAATCAAGTGTTTAAAATCAAATGAGGCAGTCACAGAGGAACAAAAGAACAATGAAAAATGACGATGGATATATAGAAAATAATAGCAAAATGAGAAATGCAAATCCAGCCATATCAATGTTATATCAAATGTACTTTTTTCCTAAATACCCCATTCAAACAGCAGAGACTGTCAAATTGGATAAAAAATTCAGGAATCAATATGTACTGTTTAAAAGAGACATACTTTTGATTCAAAGACATAAATAGGTTAAATGTAAAAAATTGGAAAATGTAGACCTTGCAAGTAGTAACTCTAAGAGAGTTACAGGGACTATATTATATTTTACAATATATACTTTATTTTTTTTCTTGTTAATGTTATTAGTTTCTTTTTATTAATTCACTGTATTTTTCAAATTTGCCACCATAGGCATATACAAATCCCATTAATAATCCCTTAACTATAATTCCAAAATGCACAAAGCTCATTTGACAGCAAAATATGAATTCTTCTGAGTTCACATGAAGTCTTTAATGTTCTCAGGTATTGTAACTATACATTTCTCTGAAGAAGTATTAATGTATTATTTGACATTCACTGTAAACAAAATGCATCTAAAAGCTTAAAATATTTGGCTTTCAAAATGCATCTGGCCCCTGGGATGGGGACATAGGTTTGTGGGTCTGTATTACTTTTATAATCAGGATGATAGAAAGGTGAAAATTATAATGATACTCCCCTACTCAACAGAAGACGATCAATTAAGAAGGTGTGTATACAGTAACTGTCCATCCAGAAGATTATCTCCAAAAAGTAAATTATGGGAAAAGGACAGGCTCAATGGCTCAAGAAATAACAATAAAGTCTATGAAAGATATCTATAATGAGAAAGGAGTTGCTAAATCCTGAATATATAACAATTATTAATATATACTCACCTATTAAAAGTACCTTGAAATCAATGAAAGAAAACCCACCAGAACTGAAACACATAATTCATCAATATTAATTTTATATTTAAATGATTTATTCTCAGGAAGGAAGAAACAAAGAAATAAGGAAATAAGGAAAAAAAGAGGAAAAGAAAAAAAAACTTCAAGTTTTTGCTGATGGGCTTATTGGGGCTCATACCTGCCACATTCAGTCAGACAGATTACAATTTTGTCTTAGTTTTCAGTTCCTGCTTGTGATGAGGTTTGATCAGAAGATAGGGCTTAGGATGTTTTCAGGTATTTCGTAATTATGCATTTCAGTCCAGGATGTGGATATGCTTCTAGATTCCTACTAATATTGAAGAGCTTTGAAAGCCATTCTTCCCCAAAGCTTTTCATTATTCAGCTTTTCCTTCCAAGCTTGTAGCTTACCTATTGTTTGTTTCAGTTGTTATAGCTTGTCCATGTAATAGCAGCTACAACGTTTGCCTTTAACTGTTTTTGAAAATATCTCATGTATGGCTTTCTCATTCTCGGATGAGTTCTGGGTTAGGCAAATAAAAGATAACCTTTTTGAGTGAGTTCTTCAATGAGGCACCAAACAGGTCAAAATAAAAAGGCACAGTTCTTTGAGAAAAAATAAATAAATTCTTCATTCTCAATAATTGATGGAATAACTAAACATGAAATCACCAAGGATGCAGAAGACTTGACAAAACTGTCAGCCAACTTGACCTGACATATACAGAATAATCCATGCAATAACTGCAAAATACATATTCATTTAAGGCCACTTTTTTTTTCAAATAAATACATGAAATAGACTATATCTAGACTATGAAATAAGACAGATTCAATCTGAAATAATTAAAATTAGAAGAAGTATTTTCTATGACCACAAATAAATTAAATTAGAAACAAACCACAGAAAAGTATTTGGGAAATCTTAAAATAATAAGGAATTAAACAAAAAATAACTTTTAAATAAATCCTGAGTCATAGAAGAAGTCACAAGGTAAATCAGAAAATATTTTTAACTGGATGGAAAATAACATAGACCACACTGAAAGTTATGTATGCAACTAAAGCATAGAAAGATTTAGAGCTTTAAATTCTTGCATAAAAAATAAAGGTTTCCAATGTACAACCAAAGTTTCTATATTAATAACCAGAAGAAGAAGAGCAGACTAAGAAAATGGTGGTCAGAATAAAGCAAGAACTCGAGGAAATAGAAAACAGAAAAATATATATTAAAAAAAGACAAAAATTGCTATTTGAAATGATTAAGAAAACTGAAAAATCTTGAAGCAGACTAAACAAGAAAATCAGGGAGAAGGTGCAGTTTACCGAAATCAGAAATAAAACAGGGACTTTATGACTAAACCTACATAAATTAAAATAATTACACAAAAATACTATGGTCAACTGTATGGCAACAACTTAAACATTAGCAGATATAGAAAAATTCCAAGAAAGACATAAATTGTCAAAACTGACTTAATAAGAAATAGAATATCAAAATGGACCTATAACAAGTGAAGATATTGAATTCATAATTTAAAATGTTCTTGAAAAAAACCTTGGCCCAGATGGCTTTACTGGTGAATTTTATCAGATTTTAAAGAACCATTCAGATATTTAAAGAAGGAGAAACAGTTTTCTATAAATTGTAGGAGGCTAGTATTTTCCTGATACCAGAGCCAAATAGACATTATACATAAAACAAAAGAAAACAAAACAACAAACCAATAGCCCTCAGGAACTTATATACTAAAATTCTTAATAAAATATTTACAAAATCCAGCTGCACACAATTATAAATAATGAACAGGTGAGATTTGCTCCAGGAATGCAACAATGGGTTAATATCTGAAACCCACTGAATTTTATATTAATACATTATATTGTGAGAATAAAAGGGAAATTTTATATTATCATATCAATAGATACAAATAAAATCACTTCATAAAATCCTACACCCCTTCATGATAAGAATTTTCAATATTTACGAAGAAAAATAAACTCCCTAGTATTGTTTGTATGTTTATGAAATCCCGTGGTTGACATTATACTTAATTGTTAGAAACTGCATGTTTCCTCCATAATATTCACAAAACACAAAATGTTGATTTTGTTATTTCTATTCAATATAATATCAGATGTTGTAGACAGTGTAATACGGAAAATATAAGGTACTATGTTTGAAAAGGAAGAAAAAGACAGCTGAGGATAACCTAGATTGCCAGTCCTGAGGGAGAGCTGGGCACTTAATGTGGACTACAGGTCCACATTAAGAAGGTGATTGATGTCTGTCTGTCATGCTCACAACAGTCATATAGTTAAAGTCTGGAATGCTGCCATTGAAAAACAAAATACCCAATAAGCACACTGCAAGTAAGATCCACTAACACCGAAGTACAACTTCCACTTTACTTCCTATTTTGCATAACTATGGATAGGACAGGCAGCACAGACAGGAATCACTAGAAGGAGCTAATTACTTACAATAATAAATGATGAGACACACGAAGAGATGATAAAAGAGGATATGTGTAACAGATTCATAGGTAAGACATTTGCTTTCAACTATGATGGAGTAACAGGAAGAGCATGATTGTGTCAGCTGCCTTAATACTCTAAGAAACCAGACAGAATATGTGAAATAATGATTTTCACGTGTTGGCCAACAGGTAGCAAAGGGCTGTGATTTCTGTAAAAAGAAAAACACATAAAACTAGCTTTGTGCAGGGATAAGAAATGCAAACGAAATCCAGAATCTCATTCTGTTGGTAGAGACAGATATCAGAATTCAAGTAGGCTAATTCACCTTGAGAAGCAGGACAGGTAATAGAAAAAATAAAAGGGAGCAACAAACAGAGATAGCACCACAGACATTCAGAGAGGGTCCATCAAGTTTTAGCTGAGTATTGATCTGGTCATCAGTGAAAGGAAATTATACAAGGACAGGGAGAGAATTACTCAGAAGTAGCAGGCCTATCAATCTCTTAGAGTACACACAGGGTTGAAAAGAAGTTATCTTCCAATTAGTCAGAATAGAAAAATTTGACTACTACTATTCTGTAGTAGTGTGGGCCACAGAAAGTTATTAAAACAATAGCAGGACTAAATTTTCTCCACAACAGCTGCTCTGCAGGCACTCTAGGAAATTTTAAAGCAAGTATTGAAAAGGTTTAACGAATCCAAATAATTTAATTGCATGTGAGGCAAAATCCAGCAGTATTCAAAAGAACACAACAAAATTCTCACCCAAATGTAAAATTTCGAATGTCCGGCACCCAGTCGTCAATTACCAGTGTTCAGTTAGTATTCCACCAGAGGAGTAGAACCAGAAGGAAATCAATTAGTAGATGATATTCATATGATATTATATATTTACCAAAATGTATAAAATCATACATTGCTAATTGTTGAATTTTACTGTGTGAATGTTATACTTCAATATAGTTTTATTAAAGATAAGATAAACACAAAAGATGGGTGTATCTAAGTCAAAGAAAAAGCCTCCCAGAGGTCCCTATGAAAATTAGTAACAAAAGGGAAAATACCTCTGCTATGAACTGAACTGTGTTCTCTCAAAATTTATATTCTGAAACCCTAACCCTCACATTGGTGGTATTTAAAGGTAGAGCCTTTGAAAGATAATTAGGTGTAGATGAGGCCATTAGGGTGACATATTCATGATGGGATTAGCACTTTCATAAGAAGAGACACTAGACAGTTACATGTCTCTCTCCTTCTGCCATGTGAGCACACAGCAAGAAGCCAGCCATCTACAAGCCAGGAAGACACCCAACACCAGAACCCAACCATGCTGGGACCCTGATACTGGATTTCCAGTTCCAGAACTTTGAGAAAATACATTTCTATTGTTTAAGCCACTCACTCTAGGGTATTTTGTTAAGGAAGCCTGAACTGACTAAGACAACCTCCTATTTTATTTTCCCCTCTATATGTATTTTTTCCCCTTTATAATCTAAAAAGGAAACTTAATGGCTTTTGAGAGACAGAATTTCAGGTATAAATCATACAATGACACCACAGAATTTATGTAGTAATAGTATCTCTCACATGCCTGAATAGAGAAAACATTGTCTTATATCATTGAAAATATGTCCTGTGTCATTGCCATCAACATGACATCTTGCACACTAGCAAAATGAACGCCAACTGTATTGTTTCTTTCCTCATGTAATTGACAAATTTAATTCTTAGAAATAAATTTACAAATCTTAACCTTGTCATCTATTATCTGTCTCATTTATCAAACACACAGATACACACACACACATACACATAAAATCTGCATGTCTATCTATATTTAAGTTTCTTCCTTGGTAAGGTATTATCAAATATAGAAAGACAATAGAAATGATTTTTGGCAGATACGAATTATACATATTGCAATTACATATATAATATACAAATTATATAATATATAATATACAAATTATATATATGTATTCTAGAATGCTAATAACTCTCCTTAGAAATGTCATAAATTTTAATAATAAATATAAAAACAGCCTGGGATTAATAAGAGCAGATACCATTACAAAATTTGATGTGTTTCAGATTTCTTAATCGTAGTACTTAATGCCTGAAGATAATGGTACAATTTTTAAGAATTCTGGGCAATAAAAATGTTTTATACTCATTTGCATTCAAGCAAATGGTCAATGGTACCTTATCTCAAACATGGAGCATTCCAGTAAAAATTTGTTAAATGTTGCATATATTAACTCTTAAGTAACATAAGTAAAAAACAACAGTCAATTTTTTGGCACCAAAATCAATCCAAGAAATGTATGGTGAGGCTGTGATAAAATAAATGCTGAAGATCTGTAAACATATTTTTCAAAACTGATCAAATTGTACAGGCTAATCATATGGTTTACTTTCCTTTATTTCAATAACACTATAAAAACTAAGATAAAATATTACATCATTATATAAAGTTGAAGCTCTGGATATCCTATCATCTCACAATGTCTATTTTTATGTTGTATTTTGATTGACAAGTTTATAATATTTAAAATTGTATTTTACATTTCATTCCATGGTGTAAAGAGTACATTTATCATTCTAGATTTTTATGTTCTAAGAAACTTTTGCATATCTCAGGTGATAAATATTTTGTGAATTTTTTGTAGAATTTAAAAGTTTTGGGTTAAGTAATTCCTCTTGATGTTTTTTAAAAATGTAGGCTGTGCTGTGACTTTTTAAAGTTTTTGTATTTTTATATTCAGTTAATACGTTATTGAAAAAAACCTTTTGGTGGAATGACCTTGTTACCTTTGTCAATAATGAGTTGAGCATGTATTTATGCATGTGGGTCTATTTCTGTATTCGTTTTTGTTCCACTTATCTCTATGTACATAATTTCTTTAATACCAAATGATCTTGATTTCTGCAGCTTTATAGTAAGTCTTTAAATAAGAGAGATTAAGTCCTGCAATCTTCTTTTCCATTTAAAAAACTGTTTCAGTTAAATTTAATAAGGCTTTCAATTACTACAGAAAAATCCTCCTGGAATTTTGGTTGTTCCACAACCAAATACATTGCAACTATATATCAATTTCAGGAAAATTCTCTTATCAACGTTGAGTCCTCTAACTCACACATTAAGCATTCATTCTTCATCTATTATCTTTAATTTTTTAAAGCAACATTCTTAACTTTCAAGGTAAAATGTTTAGATTTCTTCTACTAGTTTTTCTTTTTTATTAAATACTTCTATGTTTTGGGGGTACTATAAGTGGGATTATATTTTTGAATTCCATTTTCCAAATGTTTGAATCTAATTTGTAAAAAGTCAGTTCATTTTTTTCTACACTAATCCTGTAACATGCTAACGTCATTTATTCATTCTGTGAGTTATTTTATGTTTTTCTGTATGCAAGCAATCATATCACTCACAAATAGGAGTAGCATTTCTTCTCTTTTTCTGATATTTGTGACTTTTCTTTTTTTTACTTGAATTATTTCAATGGCTAGGACTTCCAGTGTTGAACAGAAGTGGTGAAACCAATCATCCTTTACTGGTTTCTGGCCTTAAGGGGAACATTTATTATTTGAAATTTAAGTATGATTTCAGCTCTAGGTTTTTCATAGTTGTCCATTATTTTTAGGATGTTCTCAACCATTTATATTTTGCTGTAACTTTTTATTAAAAATTTCATTAAATGCTTTCTCTGCACCTACTGAAATGATTACATATTTTTTCATCTTCTGTTAACATGGTAATTTACAGTAACTTATTTTCAAAATTTTAGCCACTTTTGCTTTCCTGGGGTAAAACATATTTGATCCTGCAGTGTTATCATTTTTATATATTATTCAGTTTATGTGCTAACATTCTATTTAGGATTTTTCATCTATATTCATGATTGATATGACTGGTAATGGTCTATTTGTGCTTTTCTCTTTTCCATAGTGTTGCCAGGCTTTGTTTGATATTAAGTTTATTCTGAACTCATAAAACAAGCATTGAGCTTTACTCCTTGTATTTTGTGAAATAATTATGTAAGATGGTATTATTTAGTCACTCAATGTTTGATACAATTACAAGTAAAGCCATTTTTGTTTGTATTTTTGATTTCTGTTTTGTAATAAATTCAGTTTCTTCAATAGATATGGAGTTATATAGATGTTTTTGTACCTCCTGTATAAATTTTGATAATTTGTGTTTAAGAAGAAATTGATGAACTTCAAAGGTTTTAGTTATTATCATAAAATATTAAGAGCTTTCTTCAAATTTTATTTAATATTTTTATAATACTTGGTCATAACCCAACTTTTTTTTGCCATTGACAGTTTCTCTTCATTCTCTTTTACTTGATTAATTTAGGGATTTATCTTTCACATACACAGACCAAAAGTTTTGACCTCTAAGTTTCTACATTGTCTATTTTTTGTTGTTTTGTATTATTATCTGGTCTTACCTTTAGTATTCCATTTACTTTGGATTTATTATAGTTTGATATTCTTTTACTTAACATGGATCTTTAAGTCATTTGTTTTGGATAGATACTCATTCTTGTCCTCTTCCTTTTCTTCCTCCTCTTTCTTCAGCTACTGCTTCAGTTTGAATGTAAGTAAAGATGAAAACTTTTCTCTGATCACTGTTCTAGCTTTAGCATTTTGATAAGATGTATTTTAATTTTTATTAACTTAAACATGTTTTTCTCTTTTCTATGATTTATTAGTACATTGATATTTCCTTTTTTGGCCTCTAATTAATTACATATGGTTAGATAACACACTTGTGTTATGGCTGAGTATATGATTTCATTTTGTTGAATGTGCTATATGCACTAGAAAATGGTATACACTTTATAAGTTAGTGTTTTATAAGTGACAAGTGTAGCACAATGGGTTATATTTTGTTCAGATATTTTAGGTCTTAATGGATTTTATGTCTACTTTTTTCTCAATTGCTTATGCAGGAAGTATAAAAAAATCTTACTAAGGTTTTGAAATTATCTATCTCTTCATTCAACTATCAGTTTTTTCTTATGTATTGTGTACCCAGGATATTAGGCACATAGCATTTATAATTGTTTTATTTAACTGATGAATTGTTCCTTTCAATATTGTGTAATATCCTTCTTTGTCTTTGTATACTCTTTTTCTATAAATCAGTCTCAACTAACTCTCATTTTCTTATTCAGTGTTTGCTTAGTAAACATTTTCCACTATTTTATTTTCAACTTATCTGTGTTTTAATGTAAATCTCTTAAAGGCTGAGCCTAGCTCTCTCTCTTTTCTATGATCTCTATCAATTTCTACCCTGAAATTAAAGTGTTTAGAACATTAACGTTTACTATGTTTATTTGTATGTAGATTTAGATCCATATTTTTCCTGTTTGTTCCCCTATCTATTGTTTCCCCTTTTTTCTGTTTCAAATTTTTTAGATTCTTTAAGTATTACATTTTTTTTTGCACTCACCTTTGGCCTATATATCTTTTTAAAAAGGTGTGCTAAAGATTAAAAGATACATACATAGATATCCATAGAGTTAATATTATACAAATTTGTTTTAATGTAGAAACCTTGCACCATATGCTTTTTATCATCTCCACTGTTTGTTATATTTAGTTTTCATTCGGGCCAGATAAACATTTTCTATATTTATTTATATTTACATTTATTTATTTATTTATTTATTTATTTTTGAGAGGGAATCTCTCCTCTCTCACCCTGTGCAGTGGCGCCATCTCAGCTCACTGCAACCTCCATCTCTCAGGTTCACGTGATTCTCCTACCTCAGTCTCCCAAGTAGCTGGCATTATAGCCATGTGCCACTATGCCCTGACTAATTATTTTTTGTATTTTAAGTTGAGACAGTGTTTCACCATGTTAGCCAGGCTGATCTTGAACTCCTGACCTCAAGTGATCTGCCCACCTCAAGCCTCCCAAAATGCTGGGATTACAGCTGTGAGCCACCACACCCTGCTAATTTTGGATATTTATATATTAACTTTATATATCTTTATTATACACATATCTTAGTTTCTCTTCATTGGAAAATGTTATTTTTCTTTCCTTCCTATAGGATATTTTTGTTTGCAGAATTCTATGTTGACAGTTTTGTTTTGTTTGGTTTTTTAAATTTCAGCAGCTTAAATATTTTTCACTGTTTCAGGCCTCCATAATTTCCAGTGAGAAATGTAATAACAATAGAATTTGCTTATTTATTCCAATCAAAGTCTGTCAGTTTGCTCAAGGAAAACATTTTAGATAATATCTAAAGTTCTGCCACCAAACAGAAGCTCACATAAGTTTTCATGATTATTAGGTGATGCAGAAGTCCAATTATATTTGAATGTATGCTATGAGTTCTCTCCTATGACTTATTTTTCTAGTCATTTCTGCATTAATTTTCATTTTCTTTATTCTGCTTTCACATAGTTTTATCTGAAGACAGGAGAAAAATATAATGAAAGAAAAGCACACCTTCTTACAAACCATTCTAGGCTTTATACATTTCACTGAGTAACTGGAATGCACAATAATTGGTAGCCTCTCTAGATACCTACATTAATCATATAGTCTGTACCTGACAATTTATGGATTGAAGTAGCATTTTTGTTTTATCTTGTCTGGAACTTGTAATTCTAATTGGTTTTCAGAACAGCATAACCAACTGATTTTGAAGATTATTTTCCCAAAAGAAAAGGTATAACTGTTGTTGAATATTATAAAATTGTTATAGCTAAGAAAATTACACCTCTTGTTTGATTATATCTGTGGCCTCTATGTGGCTTTTCTATATGTACAGAAAGAAATCCCTCTTTGTTCCTTCTGTATATTTTGGAGCTATACTATTTCACTACAGAGGATCTGCTAAATCTCTCCTTTCAGTCTAATATATAGATTGAATAATTGAGCCAAATACATAAAAATAAAAGGATCTAACTCATAAGAAACATTTCAACTATAAATGGTAGGAATAATAAAACCCAATATAATTAACTGGAATTATAAGATAATAGTGTCTTCTGGCAGTCACTTTCTAAATTGGTGATTCTTATAGGCCTTCAGGGAGGCTCACATCAATAGTAAATTTAACGAAAATAAAGGAAAAAAGGCCCTATGTTTGGGACTATTTTTGCATTTTTAAGAGATGCATGCATTTTGTCACTATAACTCATGAGTCTGTATTTCTGTTGCCTTATAGCGCTATTACCAGGCACATTACCATCTTAATATTAGCTCAATTTTGATACATAAGATGCTAAAAATAATTTAGAGACTACCTATACCAATTTTATGATTTACTCATGAATTATGGAATCTCAAGAAGCTTATCTATATCACAATTTATATGGTATAAAAATGTGGCACATGGACTCTTGAAATAAACAGTTTTAATTTATATTTTTGCTTTACTACTTAGTCAACTTCTTTAGTCACATTGTGTCTCAGATCTGTCAGTCGTCAAATAGACATCTTCCTACCAGCTTTTAGGAATTTTGAAAAAATTAAATAAAATTTGTACTTAAAGAACTTAGGGCCTGATACATATGTTATATATAAGTGTTTGGTTATTACTATTACATATACTACCTGAGTTATAATATAGATATAATTCAAGCTGAGTCATGTGATCCAGTCTCTGCCAATATTTGCACTGCAATGCTCACTCCAGCCATGGTGATTGTTGAGTTGTAAGAAAGGATATTTATTTTGTTTCATTACAGTGTTTCAAGTACAGTCAATGCTCATAGCTGCCTAGGTCCCTACATTTATAGTGCCAGATTAACTTGCATAGTAATCACCTTCTTAGAATGTAAAGTTTCTACCATGATAGCAAGTTTTTGACAATGGCGTCACAGATCATAAATCATTCCTGCCAAATTCTTGGTTCTTGGTGGGAAAATCAGACTTTTATATCAGTTCCTCTTATTTCATGATGAATTTTACTGTAGATAACTGTTGACCATTAACTAGGCCACTATCTATTTCAGGCTTGGGTTAACCCAATGTATTCATTCATCCTCATGCTGCTATAGCAAACTGCCCAAGAATGGGTAATTTATACAGGAAAGAGGTTTAATAGATCCACAGTTCTGCAGTGCTGGGAAGGCCTTAGGAAGATTATAGTCACGATGGAAGGGGAAGAAAACATGTCCTTCTTCACACGCTGCAAGGAAGGAGAAGTGTCAAGCAAAGGGGAATAACCCCTTATAAAACTATCAAATCACTTGAGAACTCACTATCATGAGAACAGCATGAGGGTAATCACCTCCTTTCTGGATATCTAGGCATTTCCAGCTCCACCAGGCAGTGCCCTAGGGAAATGTGGAAAGGAAATGTGGGGTTTGAGCCCCCATAAAGAGTTCCCATTATATGAGGTTGGAGCCACTGTATGGAGCCACTGTACGGATCCAACCCCAAATTTCCCTTCTGCATTGCCCTAGCAGAGGTTCTCCATGAGGGCTTTGCCCCTGCAGCAAACTTCTGCCTGGACGTTAGGCATTTCCATACATCCTCTGAAATCTAGGCAAAGTTTCCCAAACCTCAGTTCTTCTCTTCTGTATAACTGTAGACCCAACACCACATGGAAGCTACCAGGGCTTGGGGCTTGGGGCTTGCACCTTATGAAACAATGGTCTTAGCTGTACCTTGGCCCTTTTTAGCCATGGCTGGAGGAGTTGGGATGCAGTCCCTAGGCTGTACACAGCAGGGTGGCCCTGGACCCGGCCCAGAACACTATTTTTACCTTCTAGGCCTCAAGACCTGTGATCAGAGGGACTGCAGTGAAGGTCTCTGTCTTTCCTATTCACTTTGGTACCGTTTAGAGTGACATGGAGTTAAAACCAGATACTGTAATTGTTTACCTGATTTTTGGTTCTTATGAAGGTGCTTTTATGTGTAATAGTTGTTAAATTTGCTGTTCCTGAAGAGAGGATAATCTGTGGAAGTTTATATTCAGCCATTTGCCACCCGATTACTTCTTTTCCTTTATATTTCTCATAAATTCACAATTGTTGATAAAATCAAGAGTGGTAGATTCAATGTAAATTATTATATTTTGTGCCTTATGTATATTTTCTCAATAATTCCTTAACACATATGCATTAATTTTTAATTACAACAGTTGAATTTTGTATTATATTTAGCTGCCTTCTTTTCCCATGGCCGGTAGCCACAGGTATATGACAGAATACTCAACATCACTAATCATCAGGGAAATGCAAATCAAAATCACAATGAGAATATCATTTTATCTGGTGAGCTCTTATTAAAAAGAAAAAAACCCACATGCTGGGGAGAATGCATAGAAAAGAGTCCTCTTATACCCTGTTGGTGATAATGCAAATTAGTACAACCACTATTAAAAACAGTATAGAGATTTTTCAAGTAACTAAAAATAGAACTGCCATACAATCAAGCCATCCCACTACTTGGTACTGATACAAAGAAAATAAAATAAATCAGTATTTCAAGGAGATACCTGCACTGTCATATTTATTCCAGCTCTATTCACAATAGAAGATAGAGATTCTACCTAAGTGTTTATCAATGGACAATGAGTAAAAAATATGATAAATAATATGCATTATATATCTATAATAGTATTTCATTGTAATCAGTGTATACAATGGAATACTATTATAGAGTGGAATATTATGAATACCATTTGGTCATATGAAAGAAAAAAATCATGTCATTTTTAGCAATATGGATGGAACTGGAGGTTCTTATGTCATGTGAAATAAGCCAAGCACAGAGAGACAAATACGCATGTTTTTATTCATAACTGAGACCTAAAAATTTTTACCTCATAGAAATTAAGAGTATAATGATAGATACTAGAGGCTGAGAATGGTATATGTGTGTGAGAGATAAATAAAAACAGGTTAGTTAGTGACTACAAACATACAGTTAGATGGGAGGAATAAGTTCTAATGTTTGATAGCAGAGTAGAGTGGCTATCGTTTACAACAATATATTATACATTTTAAAATAGAAGAGAGGATTTGACATGTTCCCAATACAGAGAAATGGTAAATACTTATGCTGCTCAATACCTTAAATACTCTGATTTGATCATTATGCAATCTATGCATGTAACAAAATATCACATATGCCCATAAATATGTACAAATATTATATACTTATGTAAAATTTCTAAAAAAAAAGAGAGGCTAGAAAATATATTTACTTCTTTATTTTGGTTTGTCTTCAGTGGACTATAACAAAATTTGAAAAAAAACAAAAACAAAAACATTTTTGGGAACACAAAAAGTGTTTTTAGGATTTCTGAAACTGCAGATATATTAAGGCATTGTTGACTTGTCCTCAGAATGATGACTTTGTGTCTGGGTATATCATTTGGGGTCACCATTTTCTCTTTAAGATATATTAGATATATGTGTTAATGTGAGGAGGTCTTGTTAGAATTATTTTTATTTGCTTGTTAGTAATGTGTTTTCATTTTTCCCAAGTGGAATATCCTGATATAATGTATATTTTTATAATATTTAAAAATAAGATAGTCTAGATTTGGTCTGGGTGAAGACATTTTTAAAACTAATTAATTTTGCCTAGTTTACTGTAAATCCTATTTTTCCAACTATTCTTGCACAATTAACGAATATCCAATGGTCTTGATTTCTCCTTTATCTCACTCAATATTTCCCTATTTATTTTCTTGTATTCAGAACTTTCTTTGAGTTTTTAAATAAGTTTCTCATATTAATCATCTAACTCACCAACTCAACTTTCTGAACTATCCATGAGGGTGTTTATTGTCTCTGTTTTAGTTCCAAATTCAGAAATCATATATTCATTTAAACCTATCCATCCATATCTAAGATAGGTCATTTACAATATGTTCTTTACTCACAAAAATGGTATATCTTTGTTGATTTTAGACATGTAAATTTATAAACAAAATAATATTCTAATTTCTAAACAGTAGTATTTCATCTGGAGATATTGCCATTATTTTTTATAGTGTACACTTTATTTTCTAAGGATAGACACCTTGGTTTTACGTATTTTGAGTCCTTACTTATCTGAAAATATTTCTCTGCCATGTTCACATTTGAACAATATCTTTCCACAGAATACAAAATTTGGAAAAATTTTACTTCTTTCACTTCTATTACCTATCATTGTTTTGCATGGAAAGGTCCAAGTTGAGCCATGTTTCGTTCTTCTGTAAGTAATTATTCTTGCCCTGCATCTATGCTTACAGAATTTCATTCTTTATTTCTGAAATTTAAAAAAAGCAAATAATTTTGAACTTCTTCTGGCCATGAGGGAGGAAAAGAAAGCTGAACTCATCTACCAATAGACAGTTGCAAAACTGGACTAAACAAGGTATCATCTATTTTAAAAGATTGGAGAAGAGTCAGGAATTATGTGAACTCCAAGAAAATGGAAAGAAATAAGGAAATCACCCAGGTTTTCTGCTTGAAGCTAATTTCTAGACTGACTCAAGGAAGGATACCCAAGTAGAGACCAGCATTCCTGCTAATTTTAAAAGTCAGAGATTAGAGATTGATGATGCTGAGGCAGATATAATATGCAAAGTAGGTTATCCAAAGGTAAGTAGGTAGGCAGAAAAAAAGTTCTAGAAATTATCATGGTGGTCCTCTTGAGTCATTCATTTATTTAAAGATTAGGGGAAAATATTACAAAATTGAGAAGATCATGTTCTAGGGACAATAATTATGTAAGCATGGTAAGAATTCCCATAGGTCGTGCAGTATCAGTAATTATTCAACTTCTAATCAGATAGAATGAGCACATTGAATATACATGTTATTTAATAGGTCAGAGGAACCACATATTAAAAATGAGGTTAATTATCACTAAAATTAGATTCACCTTATAAGAGCAGATGCCAAGGGAGGAATAAAAGCAGGGCCCAAGTAGCAGCGTGGCTTCTATCACAGCCTTAACCTGGTATAGACCTCTTTACCACTTAAGATTTCAAAATTTACTTCCTTCCATGCCACAGAGTATGGGTTGGTACAGTATGCCTACAAGTGAAAAGTGTTGCCTCCAAACCAAAAGTGGCCTACCAGATTCTGTGCCTTCTGTGTGGTGGTGAGTACCAGATGCATTAATTATCCCTTATTTTGCAAAGGATATCACTGGCCATCTCATTCCTACAACCGTTAGTGAAGAGGTAGTTTTCATTCTCTCTCTGTGCAGTACAAGTGTCTTATCAAGCCCTCTGGCATACCATCCACCTATTATTTATCATGCCTGATCAGCATGCTGTCATCAATGTGGTAGCTCAGTGTAATGTTCTATGGGTTGTCCAGGTGGTCTAGCTCTCCTCAGGCTATCTTTTGACATAAGGCAGCAGGGTCAACATAACCTTGAGCGAAGTATAAATGAACATTGTGATCCATCCAACATGAATGCAAACTGTTCTGGGTCGTTTTTCTAATCAGACTAGGAAAAAAAAAAAAAGAAAGTTTACTCAAATGCTGTCCTAGTAGCTGGCTGACAGATGACTCATGCATGCACTGAACAGACCCAAATAGACAGTCGAGTTCAAGAAAGTGTAGTATGATTTGGGCTATCAGGTTTAAATAGATAGAACTTGAGGATTAAATCTATCCTAGTTAATTTCCTACTACATTAAAAACATCAGTAGTCTTCAGGAGAATGTAACAAATGCAAAATATTAAAGAAAAACTACAGTGTCCAGTATACAATACAAATAAGAAAACAGAAAAATATGCTGTACTCACAGGAAAACACATTCAAGTCACAATAATCTCCATGGTCAGAATGTTAAAGCAACTATTATAACTACAGCTAATGAAGTAAATTAAAATATGCTTTCTATATTTGAAAGTCAAGAAATCTCTGCAGTAATGTACAGATTTTAAGAAATTAAATATAATATGAAATTTAGACCTAAATTATAACCCATTTTAAATAAAATACATATGCATGTGGTTAACAAGGAAAAATGGTGACAAAGGAAAGAATCAGTGAATTTGATGTTAGATTAATAGAACTTTTTGCTCAGACAAAGAGACAAAAAAATTAAAATAAATATGAGAAGAGTCTCTGGGACCTATGAGGCAACATAAAAATTTCTGACGTTTATGTGATCAGAGTCAATAAAGAGAGAATAGAGAAGAAAACATTTGAATATATAATGTCAAAAATTTTCCTGAATTTGGTGAAAAAAAAAAAGCTTAAAAATTCAAGAATTTCTGTGTATCCCAAACAGGATTAATATAAAGACTATAATACCCAGACTAATTATAATTAAACTGCTGAACACCAAAATTAAGAAATTATTGAAAACATTTAAGGAAACTGGGCACATTACAGCTCAGTTACCCATAATTTATTGTTGACTGACTTTTCACATCAAAATTACAAAAAGAAAATCTATCAACCTATATGTATGTGAACATATATTTTTTCAAGAATTAAGGAAATGTAAAGAAATTTTCAAATGAAATAAAATTCAAAGAAACTTTCACCATCGCACTCACGGTAGGAGAAATGATAAAGGAACTTCTTGAAGCTGAAGAGAAAAGATACTAGCTAGAAAATTGTACATCCAGAAAGAAATGAAGAGCATAGGAAATGCTAAATATCTAGATTAGTACAAAATATTATTCTACTCTTGTTTTAAAACATGAATGAGACTGTTTGAAGTAGCAATTATTACCTTGTTATATGGGGTTTTAATATTTAGAGCCATAATGCACATGACAAATAAAAGAACAGAGTAGAAGGGAAAAACCTACATGGTTTCAAGGTACATACATTTTATACAAAAAGGTGCAATATTAATTCAGCGTGAAATGTTAAGACCATACTATGTAATCATAAGAATAATCACTAAAATATAAAAACAAAAAGAACTAAACTTTAATACATAAATTAGGATATAGTTATATTTACATGTAAATGCGATATTCAATAAATCAAGAAAGGGCAATATAAAAAAACTGAAGAAGATTCAGGAGACTAACAGAAAACAGACAATAAAATGATAGATCCATTTTGCATAATCGTACCTATAGCTACATTAAATGTTAGTGGAACAAACATGGTAGTTAAAAGGCCAAGATTAGTTGAATGGGTAAAAAATACATTAAACTGTGTACTACCCAAAAGTATATCTATTTAATGTTAATAAACACATTACCTGTAGTTGAAAAAAAGGATTAGAAAAAAATAAATCATGAAAATAATACACATAAGACTGGAATGGTTATATTTATATCTGATAAAATTGACTACAAAATAAGGAGTACTACCAGTAAGCAAAAGGAAAATTTCAGAATGTTAAAATAGTCAATTCATTAACAATATATAAAAATTTACCTCTGGAGTATGCATTAATTATTCTTACCAAAAACTATTATAAGAAATATTTAAAATACCCCAGCCTTGGCAGCTCAGGGAGACCTCATCTCTACCAAAAAAATAAAAATAAAAAATAGTCAGGCATGATGGCACATACTTGTGGTCTCAGAAATTCAGGAAACTGAGAGTGGAGTGTGGGAGGATTGCTTGAGCCTTGAAGGTAGAGCCTGCAGTGAGCTGTGATCAGGCCACTCCACCCCAACCTGGGTGACAGAGCAAGACATTGTCTCAAAAAAAAAAAGCAACATTTTCATTCGTGTTTAGTATATCATTATTTTACTTGTTAGCAATTTAATTACATACAGTATTAGAAATCTTATTCTTTATTTTTTTATAACATAGAATGCCATAACTTTGATATTCCACTCAGTTGATTATCTCATTTTATTTCCTATATCATTTGGACAATAAGGAAAAATGTTCCTTTAATATCCAAATTGATGGTCAACTGACTTATCCCTTTTAGTGAACTAATTACTTAGTAGTACTATTGTTATTAAAGCATAAAAAATTGAAAGTATTTTGAAATTTTTATTGTTATTCTAAAATAGCTTACTAATTATAACTCATGATTTTAACTATTTTTCTCTTTTAATTGTTTTCATATTTCTAGTAATAAAAAGTCAGGTTACTTGCACATAGTATTGAACTTCATATAGTGATTACAAATTTTACAGTGACATGACTGATAATTTAGAAAAAGACTGATATTCTATACTGAAATTATTATTACTTCTACTGTTGGGTCCCCTTGACCTAGATCTACTTTTCAGTCATAATTTCTCTTCAAATTTGCAATGTTTGGTGAAAGAAGTGAAATAAAGTGACTCAGCATTAGGAGATTCAACAATTATCACATCAGTAATTCTATTCCCTCTTTCCTTATTTTCACCTTTTTGCTAAGCTGATCTTAGCTGCAGCATCTCTAATTCAGGATATGAAATTTTGACAGATAATAACCACTTTTTACTTTATTTTATGAATAATTTCTCCCTGAGGATTAAAATTGAATAATAAAAGATGATCTTATATTTAAGGCTTATAGATTTTAGACATCTGAACACTTTTTAACTGAGAATATGGATAATATATAAATGGACATCTTTATAACTTCACAGACAGTTTGGACACAAGAAAATTCTTATTTATGCAGAATCGCTATCTGGCACAGCATGATTGATCGACTTTAATTTATATTTATAAGGTCTTCATAATATCACAAAGGGACTTAATGATTGATAAAACTAGAGTGATGTAGTCATGAATTTTTGTTACTTGAGAGTTTTCTTAAGATTTCTTTGAATAACTGATGCAGGCTCAGATACAGATCTCTCTGTGAATGAAGTAGGTATAGAAAATAAATTTGTATTAGTTTGGTGATATAGATATGTATTTTATTCATTTATTTATTTTCCTCGTGGTTTAAGTTCTGAGGTACAGGTGAGGATCTTGCAGGATTGTTGCATAGGTATACACATGCCATGGTGGTTGCTGTCTTCATCCACCTGTCACCTACATCAGGCATTTCTCCCAGTGTTGTCACTCCCCAACCTCCCTGCCCCACACTGTCCCTCCCTTAACACCCCACCCCCAACAGATCCCAGTGTGTGATATTCCCCTCCCTGTGTCCATGTGTTCTCATTATTCAACACCTACTTATGAGTGAGAACATACAGTGTTTCACTTTCTATTCTTGTGTCAGTTTGCTGAGAATGATGGTTTCCAGATTTATCCCTGTCCCTACAAAAACCACGAACTCATTGTTGTTTATGGCTGTGTAGTATTCCGTGGTGTATATGTGCCACATTTTCTTTATCCAGTCTATCACTGATGGGCATTTGGGTTGATTCCAGGTCTTTGCTATTGTAAACAATGCCACAATGAACATACATGTGCATGTGTCTTTATAATAAAATGATTTATAATTTTTTGGGTATATACCCAGTAATGGGATTGCTGTGTCAAATGGAATTTCTATTTCTAGATCCTTGAGGAATCACCACACTGTCTTCCACAATGGTTGAGCTAATTTACACTCCCACCAATAGTATAAAAGTGTTCCTATTTCTCCACATCCTCTCCAGCATCTGTTGTCTCCAGATTTTTTAATGATTGCCATTCTAACTGGTGTGAGATGGTATCTCAATGTGGTTTTGATTTGCATTTCTCTAATGACCAGTGATGATGAGCATTTTTTCATATGTTTGTTAGCCTCATAAATGTCTGCTTTTGAAAAATGTCTGTTCATATCCTTCACCCACTTTTGATGTTTTTTTTTTTTTTTGTAAATCTGTTTAGTTCTTTGTGGATTCTGGATTTTAGTTCTTTGTGGATTCCCTTTGTCAGATAGGTAGATTGCAAACATTTTTTCCCATTCTGTTGGTTGCTGATTCACTCTAATGATTGTTTCTTTTGCTGTGCAAATACTCTTAAGTTTAATTAGATCCCATTTGTCTATTTTAGCTTTTGTTGCCATTGCGTTTGGTGTTATTCAAAAGTGGGTAAAGGATATGAACAGACACTTTTAAAAAGAAGGCATTTATGAGACCAACAAACATATGAAAAAATGCTCATTATCACTGGTCATTAGAGAAATGCAAATCAAAACCACATTTACCATCTCACACTAGTTAGAATGGCAATCATTAAAAAATCTGGAGACAAGGGATGCTGGAAAGGATGTGGAGAAATAGGAACACTTTTACACTGTTCATGGGACTGTAAATTAGCTCAACCATTGTGGAAGACAGTGTGGCGATTCCTTAAGAATCTAGAAATAGATTTTTATTCTTGTATAGATCTTCCAGGGTCAGAGAATTAGTATTTTTTATTTGAAAAATTTCTCTTTCTGCTAACCTCTTTAGCAATATTGATTAGGCTTTATCTTATAACATAAAGAGCTAAATATTTCCAAATATATAGCAAAAAAATCTTAGATTTTTCCCAGATATATAATCCCAAACAATTTACCCAAAGGCATTTTTCAAAAATTGCTCAACATGTTTTATTTAATTCATTCCAATTTCTTATTACATGTATCATATTTGACATGTACTTTTTAATTTTTTTTCTGGAACTATTCTTTTCTACGAAGACTAAGTCCATTTAGAGACATAGATATTTTGGTAATTTATATCTCTTATTTACATCTCCTCAATTTTTTAATTTATGGTTTAGGCCGTAAGTGAAAACATCAATTTGTATCTGTCCTTATAATTATTTTCAATGTATGTTTGTGATTTTTATCAAATTAAATCATATTCTTTTTGAGGACAAGTATTATATTTTGTATTTTCCTCTATCACCAAAATGTAGAGTGTAATATTTGTAATCTAGTATAGGAACAATAAACACCTATATGTTGATGCTTAGTTTGAAAATTCTAGTAGTATTACTTCTTAAATTGAGAATTTGAAACTGTTTAAATTATTTTAAAAATTTTGTGGATACATAGTAGGTATATATATTTGTGGGGTTCATGGAATGTTTTAATACAAGCATGCAATGTGAGATAAACACATCATGGAGAATGGGGTATCCATCCCCTCAACCATTTATCCTTTGAGTTACAAACAATCCAATTATATTTTTAGGTTATTTTAAAATATACAATCTAGTTATTATTGACTGTAGTCACCCTATTGTACTATCAAATATTAGATTTTATTCATTCATCATATTTTTTTCTTGTAGCTGTTAACTACCCATGCCTCCCCCTTAACCCTTACTACCCTTCACAGTGTCTGGTAAGCATCCTTCTACTCTCTATGTCCATGAGTTCAATTGATTTGATTTTTAGATTCCACAAATAAGTGAGAATATGCAATGTTTGTCTTTCTGTGTCTGGCTTATTTCACTTAATATAACAATCTCCAGTTCCGTCCATGTTGTTACAAATGACTAGATCTCATTTTTTTAATGGCTGAATATTCTCCATTTTGTGTATGTACCACATTCCCTTTATCCATACATCTGTTGAGGGACACGTAGGTTGCTTCTAAATCTTAGCTGTTGTAAAAAGTGCTGCAGCAAACATGGGAGTGCAGATATCTCTTTAACATACTGATTTCAATTTTGGAGGGTACATACCCAATAGTAGGATTGCTGAGTCATATAATAGCTCAATTTTCAGTTTTTTGAGGAACTGCCAAATTGTTCTCCATAGTAGTTTACTAATTTACATTCACACCAACAGTGTACGAGGGTTCCTCTTTCTCCATATGCTCGCCAGCATTTTTTTATTGCCTGTCTTTTTCATATAAGTCATTTTAACAGGGATGAGATGCTATCCCACTGTAGTTTTGATTTGTACTTCTATAATGATCAATGATGTTGATCACCTTTTCAAATGCCTGTTTCCCATTTGTATGTCTTCTTTTGAAAAAATGACTATTCAAATATTTTGCCCACTGTTCGATTAGGTTGCTAGGTTTTATTTCTGTAGAGTTGTTTGAGCTCCTTAGATATTCTGATTATTGATCCCCTGTCAGACGGTTAGTTTACAAATATTTTCTCCCATTCTGTGGGTTGTCTCCTCACTTTGTTAACACAGTTTCTTCAATAAATGGTGCTGGGAAAACTGGATATCTATATGAAAAAGAATGAACCTAGAACCTTATCTCTCACCATATATAAAAATAAAATCAAATTGGATTAAATACATATCTAAGACCTCAAACTATGTAACTGCTACAAGAAAACATTGGAGAAAATCACCAAGACATTTGATCTGGGCAAAGACTTCTTGAACAATACCCTACAAGCAGAGGCAACCAAAGCAAACTTGAATGAAGTGGATTACATCAAATTATTGGATTGGTGCAAAAGTTATTGCGTTTTATACCATTGAAAGTAATGGCAAAACCTCAATGAATTTTGCATCAACATTATAAAAAGTCTCTGCACAGCTAAAAATACAATCAATAAAGTAAGATTTTTCTGATGACTTTTCTTACCAGACTTCCATTCTATATTCCAGTTTGTAATCAACTGACTGAATAATTCCTCATGCTCCACTGTCAATACATTGAGGGGTGAAGGAGTATAAAGGTGATAAAAAAAGGGAATATAAAGCTTGTCCTAGATTTTTGTGTTTGGTATTTTCTAATTCCTACTTTAGATGCACTCCCCAACATTGTTTATAATTTAATATTCTTTTAGAAACTGACTTATTTGGCTGCATTAAGAAGGCATCTTTTCCTCTAGTTCAGTGGTCCTGAACCTTTTTCGCAGCAGTGACTGGTTTCATGGAAGACAGATTTCCATGAACAGGCAGTGGGTTGGGTGTGGAGGGATGGCTTGGGATGACTCAAGTGAATTACATTTATTGTGCACTTTGTTTCTATTATTATTACATATTCACCATAAGGTAGAATTAGTGGAAATTCTGAGCTCATTTACTTGCAACTAGATGGTCCCATCTAGGAGTGATGGAAGACAGCGACCATCAGGCATTAGATTCCCATAAAAAGCGTGCAACCTAGATCCCTCACGTGCACAGTTCACAATAGGGTTCATGCACCTATGAGAATCTAATGCCACCACTGATCTGACAGGAGGCTGAGCTCAGGTGGTAATGTGGGCTTGCATGCTGCTCACCTCCTGCTCTGTGGCCCAATTTGTAACAGGCCACAGACTGGTCCCGATTTTTTGCCCTGTGGTTGGTGACCCCTGCTCTAGTTTCTATGTCGTTTTAGATAATGGGGGTCTAGGGGGGACTGTTAAAGCTAGAGGTGGAAAAGGGAGCCATCAGTGTGTATTTTCCTTCCCTCAGCTCCCTTCCTGATAAGGCTTAAACCGGAGGTGGCTGCATTTCTCTTCCTCAGGCCACAGTTTCTGTCTAATGGCTCTCTTAATTCAATTCTAGCTCTCTCTGCTTTCTGGCAACCTCTCCTTTTCTTAGTTTCTTCAGGACTAAGGGTGACAAATCTTAACTTTTGCTACTTCTGGGATGTTTCCTTTGATGTTTTCCCTTAATATTGCTTTTTTTCTTGTAAATGAAGTTGTCCATTTGTTAGTCTCCTCAGTCATTCTAGTTGTGCTATATTTGGGGCGTTACTCTAAACTATGTAATGTTTATGTGAAAGATGAAAAGACTGCTACAGCATACCTCTTTTATTATTAGTTTTGCTTCTAAATTCCATTTCAGAGAAAATATTTGTAGTTGATATCAATGAAGTAAGCGTTATAGTTGGTGATGTTGAAATAAATGTAACCAAGGCAACATTACCTCCAAAGGGGAAAAATTCAGCTCAGATTGACCTTCTGGAGAATTAAATGAATACGAAAAGAACATATTGGCAAGGAAGCAATGACATTTACCAGCTTCTTAAATAGGCATTGTGCTTTCTTAAGTCCATAAGAAAGCTAGCTGAAAAGATTTCAGAGTGATTTGACAAAATGTTGGAAACACCACATAAAAAACTTTGGTTGACATCTTGTCATGTTAACTTTATCTCTGCAAAGTCAGATGTTCTTACTCTCCTCTACTTGATGTAAGATTAAGGTGCTGTGTGGCAGATGGTTTTAAAAAGTACATTCATTCCATCTGGTCCCAAGTGGAAAAATGAAAGTCACCCACAACTTTTCATCTAAATACTTGCCGTGAAAGGATTCTAAAACTGAGATTTAACATTTTACAAAGGGAATCTATAAGATTCCAGTGATACAACATTCCAACAATTTCTCTATTATAGACATTTTTTTCACCTGCCACCCTGGAAAATACCAAACTTTGAAATATAGTATGATAATTTTAGAAAGCTCTAGAATCATTTTATGGCAGTGGCAGTTGGCTCAAATTTTAGTGACCTCTCTCTTCCCTTCCTATTTTGACAATCTTTCTTTCAGGTGAAAGTCTTGTCCATTAATCTATTCTGTTGTATAAATAAAATAAAGCATTTATTGTTTTATTTTTCTTACTATTTGCATTTGTAACCTTTACCAAAGAAACAAAATTCTAATAATGGCATTTCAGTCTTGGGCAAGTCAGGTTGAGAATGGCTTTATGGATGTAGAACATTCCCAGTATATTGAATATTTCCAGACATAAAAAAAATTCTTATTTAACACAGACCCAGTATTCAAAGAGTTAAAAACATTAGGTTGAGTCAATCCTGCAAAAGATGCAATGAAATTTAATTAAATGTCATTGATGTTTATATAATTTTGTGTTAAAGGAAGACTGTTCTTTAACAGTACCCAGCTGATTTTTTTGTTTTATGAAAAAGGATAGCCAGGTGGGATTGGTGATCTTGTGAAAATTGGATGCAAGGATTTTTCTGCATCACAATATTTCTGCACTTTATTTCAAAGCTTTATATAATTATAAAATAAAGAGAGGAAAGTGTGAACCTCAGATTAACAAGATAGATTTATAGTAATTTAACAATGTATTTATAATAATTAACAGCTAATGATTAATAATGAACATTTATATAAAGAGTTTAAGCTTCATTGTTACATTCACATATGATATATGTGTAATGAATGTATGAATAAATCTATGTGACATAGAATATTTTAAAATAATGTTAAATGATGCTTGACTGATGAATTAATAATGCATAGCTTTTATTAACTACTCAATTTATTCCTCTACATCTCTATTCTAATTGGAAAATAAAAGAAAAAATCATTCTCATATTATTTATCTATTTCACCCTATTGTTATGTTGAGTACATAGTGTTCTGAAGTCTATGTGTAATATTTTTTAGACAATTTTAATGATATATTAGAATATGATTACCTGGAATATTCAGCTATTGCTTTATTGCCAAATATGACAACTTTTTTTAAATGTTTAATAAATTGGCTAAATATTAACTCTAATTTCAGCAAGAATTATATATGTGAATTTAAGGCACATAATATTAGTCATATAGCTGATTAGAGATATATAGTCATGAAAAAAATGTTCTAGTTATTTTTCCTTCTTTCTTTTGAGGTATGTATGGGCTGCCAAACCTGTGCCTAAAATTGGGCTAACTATAGTATTTAAAATAATTTAAAAAATATATGATTTTTTCTTTCGAAAGCTTGTATGCTCATGGTAAGACATATAAACACATATGTGTAAATAAATAATTTTTAATTTGTGATATATACTGGTTAAGCAAACAAACAACAACTAGAAAGTTCATCACTACCAAATGGAGATTATCCCAGGAATGAACAGTTCATCATTTGAAAAAAAAAATCCATGTAAACTACCATTTTAAGAACATAGAAGAGAAAAACACATCATCCTGTCAATTATGATGTGGTGCAGAAAATGCAACTGACACAATTCAGCATCATTTGTTAGAAACTCTGGCACACTAAAGTTCCTAATGAATGGAATTCATTAGAAACCAAAATCTACCCAAATCTAATATTATTCTTAAAAGTGGATGTCTGAATTATTGTTCCCAAAATGTGGTAATATTGCTTCTATTTAACATTGTGCTAGATATTCTGGCAAGTGCAATAAATAAAGCAAGAAGAATAAAGTCATGAAGATTAAAAGTAAAATAATACAACTTTCCCTATTTATGGATAAAACAATTGTTAAATAGAGAATCCCAAGAATTTACAGGAAATCTCCTCAAACTTATAGGTGAATTTAGAATATTCCAGTATATTCACAAATATATTAGAAAGTCAACATTTGAAAGCCAATTTTTCTATCACATTATTTATGATGTCTTCAAAATATTGAAATACTAAGGTATAAATGTAACAAAATATGCATAAGATCTGCATACTAATAATACAAATGCAGATAAAAATAATAAATATACTATGAAAAAATGTCAGTCTTATAAATTGGAAGCCCTAGCACAGTTAAAATGATATGCAATTAAAATAATCTGAAAATGCAGCAAAACCTTAGGGCAAGAATTCAAGGCAAATGATTGAATAATACATTTTTAAGGGATAGAAAATTGTTATGGTACATAATAATTTCCAAAAATAAAAATATGAAAACAATGTATTTATTTTATTGAAATATATTATTGTTACAGGATCCTTGGGATATTGCTTTGCCAGCTAGAAAGTTCTGTGGCCAGTGATGCCTTTGCCTGAGTTTTTACTCAGACCTGATAGGCTTGTGCCACCCACTTGGCCTGGCAGGCTGCACTCAGTCTGCACTACTGGCCCAAATGTCATGCCTGTGAAGGGTGAGCCAGACATGGAGTGGTGAGGGGTGCATGAGTGAGTGAGTGTGGGGTCCAGCCACTGCACACACCCAGGCACACCAGTTATGGTGAGGCTGGCAGCTCTAGATGCCAGTACAGGTGCTGGCTCCCTGTGAGGCTGCAACCGGACCAGATGTACCACAAACAGCTTCCATGGCTGGCATCAGGGAGCATGGTAGTGCCTGGAAGCTTGGAGATGCCAGGAACTGCAGAGTCCCATAGAGGATGTCACAGCCTTGGCTCAGGGAGCTCTTAGATCTGGGCTCCTTGAAGGACTCCTTTTCTCTTCTCGCCTTCTTGTTGCCCGCAATGTGTTGAGCAAGGGGCATGTTTTAGCCCCGTTTGTGTTACATCTCTTTTAACCCCACCATTCTGCAGGTCCCAAGTTCTTGTCCTATGTCCAGGAAGAATGAGTTACATGGGCAAGTGGAGGGTGAGCAAAGCAAAGAGGAGCTTTATTGAGTGACAGAACAGCTAAGAGGAGACTACAGTGCGTAGCTCCTTTCCACAGGCAGGGCATCCCAACAAGTGTTCAGCTCTCAGCAGAGAGGAGGCCCACAGTAGATAGCTCCTCTCTGCAGGCAGGGTGTCTTAACAAGTGTTCAGCTCTCAGCAGAGTGGAGACCCTGAATGGAAAGTTTCTCACCACAGCTGGTCATCCTGACATCTGCTCAGCTCCCAGCAGAGAGGAGACCCTGGGGTAACTTCTCTCCACAGCTGGTCATTCCATTGTCTCTTCAGCTCTCAGCAGATAGGAGACCCTGGAGTTGGTAGCTCCTCTCCTCAACAGGTTGTCCTGTTGTCTCCTAGAGTCTGGATGAGTCCAGGGCTTTTATGAGCCTCAGAAGGGAAGAAGTGTGCACTGATTAGACCATGGGCAGCCATGGGCAGGCCCAGAAAAAGCACCATAAGTTCCCACTACAGTCTGAAGGACTGGCAGCCCAGCCCCCAGGCTTCAGGTCCTCCCTGACTTGAAGGTGGGGATTTAATAGAACCTACCCCCTTCTATCCAGGAGCCTGTCTGTCATTCATGGTACCCAGGCTGCCTTTCATGGTGTCCAGGCCGCCCATGCCAAGTGGCACGTGTAGTCCAGCACACCCTCAGGCTCCCTCCCATGCTTGTTGATACCCAAAGTCCAGAGGGGGCCAAGGCAGCAGGGGACTGGCATGTCTATGCTGCCTAAAGTGTCCCACACCCAGCCAGGCTAAGATAGCACCTGGCCTTGGCCCAAACCTGCTCTGAGATCAGAGCAGGTGCCAGGCAGCAGAAGGAATTTCCAAGCTTGCAAGGGCAGAAGGACCTTCCCAGACCCCTGAGAGTACAGAGATGCCTGGGTCAGTGGATGTGGCATGGGCAGCTGCAGCTGTGTGTGGGAGGGCAAGTTCCTGCCTGCTCCTGGCCCCCAAGAGCACAGGGAGGTCTTGGTCTGCAGTCATGACTTGGCAGCTGCAGCCATGCCCAGAAAGTGCAAAGCTCCCAACCTGCCAACTCAATAGGGGGCAGGGCTTCTGCCTGTTCCTGGCTCCTGCTTGCTCTGTGGAGCACGCAGCCCCAGATATACCTCCCCTACTGCAGTTGGCATCATGGTATGGTTGCTGTAGATGAGCAACCACTGCCATCATTATTATCCTATCAAATAAATAAATAGATAATTTTGTTAGATATGAAGATGTTCTAAAACTAATATTAAAAATCAAATAATAGTCAAAACTATTTTGAAAATGAAAAACCAAGGTAGGGCTCCTGCTATATGATTTTAAGGATTACTATGTAGATAAAATAATGAAGATCTTGTACTATTAGAGTAGGATAGACCCATAGATTTGTAAGAAAGAATTAAAAGTCTAGAAACAGACCCAAATATTGTCAACTGAATTTTGACAGAGTTGCAAAGGAAGTTCAATGGAGAAAGAACAGTTTCTTGAGCAAATTATCTTGAAATATGAATCAAGAAAATGATCTATGACCTTTTTTAACACCTTTACAAAAATTAACTCCAATTGAATCTATGTCCTTAAATGTAACATAAAATTATCCTGCAGCTTTTAAAATAGGAGCAAACCTCAATGAAGTTAGGTTATGCAAAAATTTCTTATATATGACAACAAAAGAAAAACCTATGAAAGTTGGACTTCAACAAAATAGTAAGCAAACAAACAGCACAATTTTAAAAATGGAGAAAAAATTGAACTAACTTTACCAAAAAGGTACACAAATGACAAATATGCTCATGAAAGATGCTCGACACAATTTTCCAATATGTAAATTTAAATTGGAGACAAAATAAATAATAGTATTATGCCATGCCTATTAGAATCAATATGATAAACTAAATCAACAATACTAAGTGCTGACAACAATATGAAGCACCCGAAACTCTGAGAGCATGATGATTGGAATGCAAACATGGTATAGTTTCTTTGGAACAGAGTTGGACCATTTATTGGGGAGTTAAACTTGCTATTAACACCCAACAATCTCACTTCTAGGTATATTTCCTAGAAAAAAAAAAAAAACTTACATTCACTTAAAAACCTGTACAAAAAATTTTTATAGCAGTTTTATTATAATTGCCCTTACATATCTATGGGTCTATCCTTTAATAGTATAAGATTTTTATTATTGTATCTACGCAGTAATCCTTAAAATCATGTAGCATGAGCCCTCACCTTAAACCAGTTTCAATGTGATGAGAGAGTAGAAAAACAAACTATAACATCCATACAATGGAATGCTACTCAGAAATAAAAAGGATTAAATGATTTATAACTGAATGACATGGATAAACCTCAAAAACACTGTTAAGTAAAATAAGTCAGTCTCCAAACATCACATACTGTATAATTTTATGTATATAAAATTTGGTAAAAAAAAAGCTACTTCAGGGAGAGAGAACACATCAGTGGTTGCCAGAGATTAGGGTGAACAGTTTGGCTATGAAGGGACAGCATGAGATAATTTTTTTAGATAACAAGATTATTGTGCATCTTTATTGTGTTGGTGTTTATGTGATTCTATAAGTGAGTTAAAACCCATAGGCTGTCTACAAAAATACTGTTATCTTACTGTATGTAAAAAAAAAAAAAATCCTGAGATACCATACCATAGCTATCAAACTGGAAAAAAATTGTATACATGTATTTTTTTTAAATGTGGGACAATGTGAAATTTTATATGCTGCTAATGAAAGCATCATTTCCTATGAAGAGCAATTTGTCATATTAAGACCTGACAATTACATTCCTAGGTAATTCCTAGAAAAAGCCTCTACGTACACATGGTAACATGTACAAAATTGTTCATGTTATGGGTATAGCAACAATTGGAAATTACATGTATATTCAGTAGACAGTTTTGATATATTCACATAAGGAAATGTTACACAGAATTGTCAATAATTTAACTAGTACTAATTTTTCATTGAGTATGATGCTCACAGACATAATATTAAACTAAGGGAACAAAATAATTATAAGATAAATGCATATCACTTATTAGATAGAAAAAATTTTAAACATAAAATATTGCTTATATATTATATAGAAATGCATATTAAAACTAAAAAGATATTCATAAGTCTGGTAACTAGAAAATTGAGCATAGATGTTATCTTCAGAGTGGGGTGGAAAACAAGGTATCATTAGGTAGGAATATATAGAAAGATTTATCTGTGTTTATATAATAATATGCTACTTAATGTATACAGTGGATACCTAATGTTCTGTCCTATATTTATATATCTAAGATTTTCTATAGGACATTTCTTAAAGAAAATATAAGGAAATAATAACATGTGTGAAGGCATTAATGACTAAACGATCTGTCTTTTTAAAGAATGTCTAAATTTTAAATAGCTATACAAATAATGAAACATTTACCTTAATGGGTATTATCATTAATGGCAGAGTTCCCAAATATGGTGAAAACCTCAGATGGAGAGAGTTAAATGGAGAAAAGATGTCTTCACAGAAACCCATCATATATCATGTATGAATCTGTAAACTGCCTCTGCAAAAAAACTGGACTTGAGTAGCAGAGTTAGCAGGTTACGGTGCAGCAGCACGTTTTCCTATTACTTAGGTAGGACCCTAGAAGGAATGTGATTTGGAATTTATCATTTTCAACTCTTTGTCGTTATATATTATACTTTTGCATAGGATAAATTAAAAGAGAAGTGGTAATGATATCTACTTTCTTTATCTGGCAATAAGGATGTCTTTATACATTTCTCCAAAGAAATTTTTCCTGAATTGACCTCACAGGAACTGCAAATGTAATACACTTTTAGTTAAATGCATTCCCTTCATATACACACTCTTCATGTACACAAAGTCTGATGCAGTCATGATGCAGTATTTTGCTTTTCCAAGTTGATGTGTTTTACAAGATTAAATGGAAATGCCCTCTTCTCTAGAAAGTTTTATTACATTTCCCATAATGTATGTGATATTTTTTCTCTATGGGATTTTTTTTTTTTTTTTTTTTGCATCACCAGTTTAGCTTGGGCCATCTTTTGACCCAAAACTTGCATACTGGCACCTTGAATGTATGTCATGCTTAGCCAGTGTTAACAAAATTTAATATTTCTCATAAAAATCTGGATTTCTAATTTGTCATATTCCCTGAACATGAGATCGGTTATATAAATGGTCTTTGAATTGGAGGCAAAAGTTTGCTTTTCTTGTTTCTTTAAAAAAAATAAAATAAATAAGGGAGGATAGGAAATGGGAAGCACTTAAAAAGGCAGAGAAAACAAGGCTATTCACAATTTTTGAAGGGGTATATAAAAACCAATAAATAATAAAATATTCTTGCCCTGTGGAAGCTTATAAAACGGTAGTAGAAAATGTGTACCATGTGCTTTTAAAACTCTGTATTATTCACCTGAATGAAGACAATGAATAATAATTCCATGGATATTCAAGTTGTTTTTTTTTTTACTGTCCTCTTGCAAAAATAAAGGCAGCCAGCCAAATTTCTGGCATGGGGACTATGCTTACAATCTGCCAGAGGTATTTGCTTGAAAATTAGAAATTAGCATTTTTACAGCCTGGTGTTGGGAAACAACAAAGTCAAATTTTAAAATACAAACGTTTACAATAGATACTGAAATATAGCAATAATATATTCTTGGGTTTTAATAGATGAAAGGTACAATAAAATCATTACAATTTGACTAAATCACTGTGTCATAGCAGGATGAGACCATATTTTTAGAAATTATTTTACTATCTAATATTTTTGCATCTCTCATTGCCCTCACGTAAGTTGAAGTTATTGAGTGAAGTCCTCATTGCCCTCCAATTAAGTTGGAATTATTGTTGTACATGCCTTTTGACCTTAGGAACTTCCAAATTGGTCTCCTGGTTTTTATTTCTATCCTTCTCCTATCCTTTATACCCCTGTGGTCAGATGATCTTCGTAAAACACAAATCCAGTAATTTCACAGTTTTTATTAAGCCATTCGGTTGTATTCAACAAATCCTTGATGCGATTTATGCAGTCTTTTTACATATAGTTCATTTAGTTAGCTTTATATTCTGTATTTTTCCCATTTCTATTTTTCATTTCTATTTTTCAACAGTTTAGAAGCACCATCTTCATTTTATATCTCTATGTCAACTCCCAGCTTTGCTTTGTATTCTTCTGATAAATGTAGCAAATCGTTCATTCTTTATATTTAAGTTTAATTTTCCTCCTGAGTTTAACTTTCCTCGTAAGAGAAAAATTAAAGGAGGAGACTGAATAATCCTATCTGAAGTCTGTCTGCTCACTTTGAGGCCATATCACTTACTTATTTTCTTATGAAGACCTTTAATAATCTGTGTTTTCTTATTTCTTTTATTTTTCTTAAATAGTATCTTTCTACCTCACTCATTTTAGAAGAGTAAGAAGCATTTTTTTTTTTTCGCCATTGAATGTTCAGTGCCTGGAATTGTGTCTGGCACACTCTTAGTACTCAAGAAATACTACAAAGTGAATAGATTAATAAATGATCAAAATATTGCTTCCATATCCAAGTCTTTCGTACATTTAAAGAAAATCTAGGGGACTTACAGCCCCTATATTCTCTGAAAAACAAAGTTTCAAGTGTATTTAAAATTTGACATACAGGCAATTGTGTTTCATGTGTATCTTAGTTGAATTGTTTTAATATAATAGCAGGGGTGAATTTCACAAATTATTTTGCTCAAAGAACTCCCTTTACATAACAGGAAAAATGTATCTGAATCCATCTCTGTAATTTCCCTGGAGTTGTTTTTATTTGGGATATTATTCAACGAGCATAGCCATGGGGATTGGTCTTGTTGAATATATGGGAAGCCTCATTTTACTCTCTTGAGTTTCTTTTGTGTTAGGGAATGCACTTACTCAACTAGTCTTTAGCTAACTAGGGAATTTTCTATCCATCCCTTGTTTATTTCTGTCCCATATCTTAACAACTAAATACAATGTTTAAAAGCATTTATATAACATAAGATTATGGAAATAGTTTTAATAGGTATCCATGCAATTTAATTTCTTCAGTTGCTAAAATTGCTATAATTTATTATATATTGTTATGTTACTAAAACCTTAATCTTGATAGCAATGAAGTCTAAAAGATGAAAATTTAAAAATAAATGATAGGTTAAAATTTGAAAAGGCAAAATGATTCTTCTTGTTTCCTTTCTATTTCAATAATATCTTCTGTGAGCCATGAGAAAGAAGAATCTTTTAATCATATAATGAAATAATTTAAGTCAGATAGGCCGATAAGCTAAATACCAAAAATATTTTGTTGGTAGATTTACAATTATATTTATGCTTCTTTATAATTTTGTAGCATATACTACATTTAAGAACTGCACAGGGACTCACAAACAACATTCCTTTTCTTTAGTTAACTATGCTAATTAATAACTTTTATCAAGTATTAGTAATCAGGTATCCCATGGACAGTTGGAGTAACTGTGCAGACAAAACTAAAAATATCTGTATAAATCCAGTTTTTTGAAGTTTATGAAAGCCATTTAATAAACTTATTTGAAAACTTAAACCATGAAACAAAAAGGAGGAATAACAACCCAAGAACTATGCTATGACCGACTCTTCACGTACACGGTTTCCTTCTGAAATAAGGTATAAAATTAATTAGCAACTGAATGTGACAAGGTATTTTTTTTTCCAGAAATAACTTATACTGAGATGAGCATACCCATGGAGAGCTTTTTAATGTTCTGATGTCAAAGAAAACATGCCAAATTTACACCTGGAAAACAAATCCAGTTCAAAGAGATAGATAAATCCCAAACTGTAATAAATTAAGGTTAATGAATCATTACAGTCTTCTGTAATGGCTGAACCCAATTGCAAGCTGGACCATTCTGCATCAACACAGAATATTTTGGCAATCTTCCTGCACAGATGAACATTTAAGCCTCCTTCTTATTGTGAAACCTGAAGTTAACTTTCCTAGATGATATTACTAGGACCAAATTAAAAAATTAAAACCTGATGTTTATTTGTGTAGAAGTGTTTATAGTATTTTCTGATGGTAGTTTGTATTTTTGTGGGATCAGTGGTGATCTTCCCTTTATCATTTTTTTTTATTGTGTCTGTTTGATTCTCTCTTTTCTTCTTTATTAGTCTGGCTAGCGATCTATCTATTTTATTAATCTTTTCAAAAAACCAGCTCCTGGATTCATTGATTTTTTTGAAGGGTTTTTCATGTCTCAATCTCCTTCGGTTCTGCTCTGATCTTAGTTTTTTCTTGTCTTCTGGTAGCTTTCGAATTTTTTTGCTCTTGCTTCTCTTGACTTGGGGTGGAGAGTTCTGTAGATGTCTATTAGGGCCGCTTACTCCAGAGCTGAGTTCAACTTCTGAACGCATTAAAAAGCTTATCCACCGTGATCAAGTCAGCTTCATCTCCGGGATGCAAGCCTAGTTCAACATATGTGAATCAAAAGACGTAATCCATCACATAAACAGAACCAATGACAAAAACCATGTGATTATCTCAATAGATGCAGAAAAGGCCTTTGATAAAATTCAACACTCTTTCATGCTAAAAACTCTCATGGATGGAGATATCTGAGGTAAACTTGAAAGTCATAGATTGTAGGTATCAAATTCTCAGCTTGAGTCCTTCCATGATGGCATAGAGGATAAGTCATCCCCAAACCTCTAATATAAAGTGAAAATATGTTTGTTTTGACACATAGCACAATGGCCTATATGTTGTAGTCTAGGATACCATAATGAATGCAGTGTATATAATGACTCAAAAAAAAAGCATAAGCTAGAAATGCCATATTTAAAAGTCATCTTATCATTGAGACTCACCAGGAAAAAACACCCATTAACTGGCTGTAGGAATGGTATAAAAGGGTATTATGGTGATAGTTTTGAGTTTTAACTCTACTGTTCATGTAACCTCAACTAGAATTGCTCACCTTTCTGAGCTTTTAAATGCTTTTAACTCCTTCTCTTAATCAGCATCAGGTCATGGCAAGCATTTAAATTTTAGGCATAAAAATCTCAGATAGAAACAAACACGTATATGTGTTCTTTATAAATTGCTCCCATTTCAACAATCATAAAATTTGAACTATAAAATGGAAAAAACAGTAAAAGTAACCCACAAAATTCAGTTTATCTGTTCACATGTAATTTGTGTTTTACTTTACTTTGATACTCTGGGAGTCAAAAATATAACAACACTGACTAACTTACTATGACCAAATAAATTTTGAGGATAACTACTTTACAATGAATATTGCTTTTAGTTTTCTTTGTGATCCAATAAATATTTTTGCTTGTTAGTCTTTTATTTAACAAACACATTTTTATCCTAAGAAGTAATCTATGCAGAAAATTCCACCATAATGCTGGAAATACTATGTAGAGAAATCATTATTTTAAAAATAACTATAATAAATATATTTTTAGATTCACTAGCTTATAGATTCTAGATGAGGTTCTCTTCTTAAATCATGGCAATTAATGTCTCTCAGCAACCCAAAAGTAAGTCCTTATTTCTTCTGCTGTCATTTCTCTGAGAGCTGTCAAAGGGAAGGAGTTCAGGAGAGACCTGTGTATATAAGCAACTGATGTATACAAATTGGCAGTGAGCTGTTACAATACCTTGTAGAGTATTTACAGTCCCTTTCAGTATCAATTCACCATTCCCTGCTCACTTCTATTGATATTTTACTGTTCCACCACATTGCTGATGTTGCTAAAGCCACTAGTAGTTTTTGCAAACTTCAAGGTGCCTACACCCCCCAGGATGGATACCTTTTGTTCCGCAATCATCATGGCAATGCATTTTATTATTATTATTTTTAAATTCTTGATGTCATAGGTTATTTTAAAATTCCCAGAAAGTTTCAGAAATTAATAAACATATTGTAGCTAACCCTGAAAAGAATGGTGTTGATGATGATGATTCAAAAATAATAAAAATTGAGTTAGTATATCATAAAGAAAGTTCTCATCTGGATTTGTCTAGCTTAAAGGAAAAAAAAATAAAAGACTGTGAATTGACTTCATTATTGGCTATAAACAAAATAAAAGACTTTATCAGCATATAACCACATCCATAAAATTTAACTCAAGCCAGAGTCATTTTAGTTAAATATTAAGAAAAATCATCTTAGATGACAAGGATAGTAAACTCTTAGATGTTCTACTGAGAGAGATTGAAGGTATCTATTACTGGAGTTCATTAAGCAGAGAATGACAATATTTTGACTTAGATTATATGCACAGATTATATATTTTAAAGACCAGTTCTATCTAAGTTACTCAGGCTGGCCTCAAATTCCTGTGCTCAAGTGATTCTCCTGTTTCAGCCTCCTGAGTAGCTGAGACTATAGGAACATGTCATCACTCCAGCTGATTTAGATAATTTAATCATTCATCTAATTGAAGGTAGAGGGTGGAGTTTAATGGGTTTTCATTCTGTCATAACCAAGGCTGGAACAGAGAATCTTAGTAAACTCTCATTCTAAGAAGTCTTCTAAGCAAGCTCACAAATCTAATCAAATTTGTCTTTCTAGATGAAAGTCATTGTTCTTCTATTGTTATTGGTTCTGGATTGGTTTTTTTAAGTTATGGACATGAAGATATTATGATTCCAAACAATGGGAAAAAAACTTGGAAATAATATTCTGCATTGCAATTTCTTAACATTTCACATTTCCATAAAATGGCATATTTCATATGGAAGCACATATTTAAATTAGAATTTATTTAATAAAATAGACAAGAACAATGTCACCACGTCAATTCAATTCACAAATGGCCTTTATTCCAATAGCCATGGATCAAGTACAGATTTTCATTCTTTAAGCAGAAGGCTGAATATGTATATTATGATAATCTGGCTACATCACTATTGGAAGAGGATTATCATAATTGTACAAACACTATTTTTCCTATTCTTTCAAATGAATAAAACTGTATATTTTTTGTCTTGTGGTACAGTATATCCATTGTATATACACCAAAAAGTCAATGCAATTTAATTTTTTAATTCTATTTTTGCTGTTTTAATATTTAGGTATCCACCAATATGCCAATTCAAATATTTTAGTCAAATATAGATATAATTGGAAAATAACTTAGAGTTTTTGCTATCATTTTATTTATAGTCAGATAACAGAATTGAAAGGAAATAGCTCTCATAAATAACAAGTAACGTTTTCATATGCATTTGCATAGATATATACAATATAAAGTATTTGCATAGATATACATAAGTAAATAAACAGAATGTAGAGGTTGCAGAGGTATACATAGTAAAAATAAATCTTTGTTCCATCATGTACTACCCTTCCTACCATTAAACAACAATTAATGATGTTATTTAAGGAGAATTTAAATTATCCACAAAGATGTATTTACTTATCTAGGTTTTAGGATATAGAAACAAAAAATTGTCTCTTGACCCCTAAGTTGCTTGTTCCTTTTTTCTAAAGGGTCACTCTAGAAATAAAATTCACCAGTATATTATGCATAGAGGAAAACATATCCTTTTCCTAAATGGAAATGTTTCATTGCAGTCACAAAACTCTGAAAAACACAGCATATTCTATTAACATTAACAACATTTGATCATCAGAAAGTATGTCTAAGACAGTAAAAATGCAAGCCTCTAGGTGAGAGGAGACACTTGCTGTACATATATCTAGTGAAATCCTTGTATCTAAAGTATATAAGACATGGCTTCAGATTGAAAAGAGAAAAGAAAACAGATAACCCAATGGGAGAATGCAATAATGCAGGCAGTTCAAAAAAGAAGATATCCAAATGACTAAAAAACATAGATATTGGCTCAATCTCATTATTTCTCAGCAGAATAAAAATTACAATGAGATGCTACCACACAACCAAAATCAAAAAAATTAAAGATAGTGACAATTATATATACTGGTGAAGATGTGAAGCAACCAAAATTTTCATAGACTGCTACTGTGAGTATAAATTTGACAAGCACTCTGGCAGTATTTACTAACAACGAACATGTGGTTAGCTTATGACCAGGCAATCCCACTGTTTTTCTATATACCCAATGGAAATGTTAAACATATTCACTAACAGTCATAACCAGGAACATTTATAGCAGAGCTTTTATATAGCCTCATACCAGAAACACCCCAATGCCAATTAACGGTGAAATGAATTAGTAGATTTTGAAATATTTATACAATGGAATTCAGTACAAGAACAAACAGAAAAAAATTACTACTATATTCAACATCAGGAATTAATCTTACTATTGTTAAACAAGATAAATCAATTATAAACAACTAGTTCTATATGATTCAGGAGCATACAAAACTAATGTGTTGGAATATTCTAAATAGATAGTGGTTATATTGGGTAGGAATAATGAGTAGGTAGGGGCACATAGGGGACTTTTGGAGGTGCCAGTAATAGTGTTTTCAATTTGGGTGCTGATTCCAAAGGATGGCCTACATTATGAAAATGAAGAGTTACATATATTAATATCTATATCTATATCTATATCTATATAGATATAGAATGCCACTATGCTGTATGTAGCTATCTATAGTGTATGTATCTATATTTATTTGCAAACATTATAAACTTATTTTCATCTCACTATCTTTATTTTAATTTCACTATCTTTATTTTCAAAATGTGATCTTGGTAGTAATGTTAGCTGACAAGTGCCTTCATTTGTTTTACCTGTGAGATTCCATAAGTAAGATTATTCCAGTTTTTTATAAATTGATTCTAAGTATTAAATCCAAAAAAGAGGACTTATAAAAATAGACAATTCACAACATAGGAAATATTATTTTATTTTAAATCTTCTTAGGTGCCTTTGTATAATTCCCTGGTATCAGGATTCTGAACTTTGTTTGGATCATTTGTTCTTGTTCATCTTCTTGTGGGTCTCTCATTGTTAATAACTCATGTAGCCTATTCTGTAACAATTATCTCCCTGTTTATATAGCCCAGAAGCCATCTTACTAAAATTAGACCCTGTGAATGCAGTTTACTGGTAGAGACTTAATTAATTGATTCTTCTTCCTTCCCATATGTTCTTTATAATTCTTACATGAACTATACCTGAAACATTCTGTACTTTAAATTATCTAACCTTTGCCTACCACTCATCTGTGGAATCAGGGAATGGGCATTCTTTTGATAAGTAGGACTTCTCACCTAGTTGGGCTTGGGATGGGTGGTTGAGGGTAGCAATTAAATTCCCATTGATGAAAAAAAATTTCTATTTGGAGGTGAAGATAAACAGATTTCTCTTTTAGCCATCCTATCTAGCCAATAGAAATAATGACTCCTTATAATTTAATCACTTAGTTTCCAAAATTAAGTCAGTTACTTTGACACTCTGACTTCCAAATATTATTTTCTTAGCACTACTGTAGACTTATTGCATGATGAATCCAGGATTTATGGGGCCTGAAATTTATGCAGTTGGAAGGACTCTTTAAGTTGGAAGCCATTATTCTCAGCAAACTAACACAGAAACAGAAAACCAAACACCACATGTTCTCACGCATAAGTGGGAGCTGAACGATGAGAACACATGGACACAGAGAGGGTAACATCACAAAATAGGGCCTGTCGAGGGGGTGGGGGAAGGGAGAGTATCAGAATAAATAGCTAATGCATGTAGGGCTTAATACATGGGTGATGGGTTGATAGGTACAGCAAACCACCATGGCGCGTGTTTACCTATGTAACAAACCTGCTCATCCTGCACTTGTATTTCGAAACTTAAAATAAAATTTATTACAAAAATTTTCAAATGCCATATTAAATATGCAGGTGGATATTTATTTAAAATGCTAATATTTTACCAGGCTGATTCCTGGTAAGGGTCCAGTACATAAAGGGTGTAAGAGCTTATGTGTCAATTTCCTCATGTTAAAGGTACCCCTGCCATAAGGTTTTTATGCTGGTTCTAATTTGAAACTTTTTTACCTGAATTTTCTAATACTTACCTCTGTGACCTGGTGATAAACCTTGCTTTTGTCATTCTAAAATTCTAACTGCAGATTTTCTTATTTAGAAAACAGTCATAATTCTCTTTTCTATCCACTGATATCTACTAATTTGGTGTTCCTACTAAAACATCCTTCTGTTACATGTGTGCCCATTTTCCTCCTGTTTATAGGACATTTCATCTGTATCTAAAATACCTCTCCTTGTAGATCAAAGGAACTCTTTTACATTCTCCAGTGTTTATTTTAAATACAGCTCACTGAGTGAAGATAGATCCTTTTCAGTGCCATTTATACTCTCCTGTATGCCTTCCCTCATTGTGTTATTACTGTGTTCACTTATCTTCTTCACATAGTGGGTAGTATTTTCTTCAGGAGCAAGGATTGTGACTTTTTATTTTATGTCCTTACACAATTACTTCACACAGAGGAACCATAATAGGTTCATAATATAATCGTGCTTGTCTGCTGACTGCCTTAATTTGAAATAATAAATCTGACTTTTGGTGAAAAACCATCAAGATATGATAAAACATGGTGTTGGATCATATAGATTTTGTTCTATTACCTCAGTAACAATGCACATGTGTGTGTGTAGAAATATATATTGTATTATATTATTGTAATCTTGTGAAAGATATTGTATGAAAAATGGAGTGTCTATTCTAAAAACATGTTTAAATAATAAGTGATATTCTCGAATAAAGGGCTATTTGGCAATAACGTGCCCTATCTATCTTCTCACTCCCAAATAAAGTCCTTCAACATTTAATCAAAGAAAAGAAAAAGAACTTGGTTGCCTAAGCAGCTGCAGATCACCTTGAATAGAAACACAGAAATATATTCCAACTGTTTCAGAAAAAAATACAGCACCAATTATGCTTAAGAAACAAAAGGGAAGCCATCCTAAATTAATATATAATGAAGGAAATGGTAATTATTTGATCCAAAGGTTTCCTGAATTTCACAGTTCTAATGTCTTTTGGAACTGCTTCATGCTGAGAACAGTATATACAGAAAAGAATGTGAAATGAAGTCATGTTGAGGGCTCTGGAGTGTTACAAAAAGTTGCCGTGCCTTTTAAGAATGATTGAATGAAATGCTTTGTTCTACAGTTGCAGCGGCCAGCTCAGGCTCAGTTGCTTTTGAGCATGCCATGTTTATTAGAGACAATACAGAAAGAAATAAATGTATCAACCACAACTCTATGTACCAACTAAAAAGGGGCTGGGAATCAACAACTGACTAATTCTCAGCCAAGTGTTGCCATAAGTAAACAAGGTTTCAATCCTGTTAGCAAATATGATCCTTCTTTAAAGACTTACATTATCTTCTTTCCTAGAAGCTAAACAGCCAGTTTAGTCATTTCTCTCGGTTTTGATTTTTAAATATGCTGCAATGTAAGTCAATCAGGCAGATTTCCCTACTCGACAGAGACAGATAACACAGTAAATGTCCTTGGGGATATTCCATGGGCCCTTGGAACCCTATTCTACCTAGTGACATAAAATCATTTTGATTTCAACGTAGGCACCAAAAAATGATGCATGATTGAGCAGTTCATTAAATAAAACTGGTCCAGAAGCTAATTTTTATCATTACTGCTCTGAGGACATAAAGAGTGCTATGGGTCAAAATCCTTTAAAGTATATGTAGTTGTAGAAGAAAATATACTTTAACTATTATTGTTTAACTTTTCATTTGTTTTCAGGTAAAAATGCTAAGTAATTTTCAAGTTTTTTAAAAAAAGATACATATAAATTGCATGCTTTCACTCTTACATTTTCTTTATTTCCTAATGCATCAGTCCCCATTAAACAATTAGTTTTGTATACTACCATATTAGTTATTGCTTTTACAATTTTTTTTTTTTTTTTTGGTAGAGTCTTACCCTGTCTCCCAGGTTGGAGTCCAGTGGCACAATCTTGGCTCACTGCAACCTCCACCTCCCGAGTTCAAGCCATTCTCCTGCCTCGGCCTTCCGAGTAGCTGGGATTACAGTCATGTGCCACCACATCCAGCCTATTTTTGTACTTTTAGTAGAGATACGGTTTCACCACGTTGGCCAGGCTGGTCACAAACTCCTGACTTCAAGTGATCTACCCACCTCGACCTCCCAAAGTGCTGAGATAACAGGTGTGAGCCACCACGCCTGACCTGCTTTTACACTTTTAATTCTATGCAGATTAAACGATAGTTCAACAATTTTTTCCATTATGACTGAAAAGCTTTTTTTAAAAAAACAGAATTTTATATTGTGTTTTCCGTAGTAGACACGCTACTCCTGAACATTTGACAAAAAGTAGGAATAGATCTGCATTTAACAACTCAAACTGAATCTCAGTCCTCTTTTTATTTTTTAAAAAAAGTTTAATTCAAGCTATCAGTCAAATTTTCCACTGCACAGATATTACTAGGTTAATGGAGAATTTTCAGTTCTTCAGCATCTAACGTGCTTTTAAGAAAAGCTGAAGTTTCATTCTCACTATCACTTCAGAATTTTCAGCAATATGAGTTACCACATCACCTTGAACAAAATTTTTCAGCTTATACTTTGAAATATTCAATATTATTTTATTATCTATTACAAATGAATGTGAAGTATTTCTGTGTCAGGAACATAATTATAAATTTGATATTCATTATCCTCAGTTAAGAAATCACAGTTCAGATTATTTGGAGATTAATGTCTTAGTGATATAAATTGTTACCAACATGTGATAGTACCCTTGTTTAGTGATAAGGTTCTTGGGTAGGGTTGAGCTTAAGATTTAATAGCCATGCTTCAGTGATAGTAAAATGCTGATTTCAGTAAAAATGAACTTAGCAGTTATAGCCATGACTTCTGAAATTGAGGAAGGCTGACATTGATGCAAAGGATAGCTGCTTATTCAACATTTACTAGTGACAAATCATTATCCAAGGTACTGAGGGGAATCCTACCTGTGCAATATGCCTAGAAATTCTTACAACCAGCGCATTGAGACTTACATGTGATAAAATTTACAAAATGAAGCACAACAACCTAATGATTTTCACCCTATTTCTAATTACAGGGGTCAAACAGTTTGTACTGTAGTAGCTCTGTTTCTCTGTGAAGTGTCCACCAAGTATCCATAAACACAGTTCTAATTCAAACCTGGTTTATAGTCCTAGTTTTAGTCATAAGTAGCTGTGTTCTCTTGGACAAGTTTCTTCAACTGCCTGGACTTCAGCTTAATAAATATTAATATTAGACAGTCTTCTAGTATTCACTTTAATATTATTCAGTTCTAATCTTGACATAGAACTCAGTATTAAATTGTATGCCATAATACATGTGGCTATGATAAGAATCAGTTTTGACATTAACACACTAACTCCTATGAAACATCAGTGCTCCAATATGCTGAATCAAGGTTCTGCATATTCATTAGGTTTTGTGAATATTAGACAGTATTACCGCTTTTCATTGAGGAAAACTGAATGAATAAAGCAATCAAAGTCAGGCAAGTATTCTAATAACACAGAAGTTGTACCTTTAAAGTGATTAATATGTGAGTAAAGTATATATGGCATATTTAGAAAATACACATAATATAATTGTTTTTTCTAATTTCTAAGAATGTATCTTTTAAAAATTGCCTAAAGATAATTGACAGTATTTCCAGCCTGTATTAGTCTGTTTTTGTACTGCTATAAGGAATTTCCCAAGACTGGGTAATTTAGAAAGGAAAGAGTTTTAATTGACTTACACTTCTACAAGACTGGGTACACCTCAGGAAACTTAAAATCATGGTAGAAGGCAAAGGGGAAGCAAGGCATCTTCTTCACAGGGTGGTATGAGGGAGATGTGCGAAGTGAAGGGGCAAGAGCCCCTTATAAAACTATCAGATCTCCTGAGCACTCACTCACTGTCACATGAACAGTATAGGGGAAACATCTCTCATGGTAATAACAGGATTTAATTACCTCCACCTGGTCTCTACCTTGATACATTGGGATTATGGGGATTATGGGAATTACAATTTAAGATGAGATATTGGGCCGGTGCAGCAGGTGGGGCAGGTGGGGGTGGGGTGGGGACACAAAGCCTAACTATATCACAGCTCAAGCTTTGAAAAAATTGTAAATATAACTTTTGCCAAAATAAAAAATACATTTTGTTTACAAGTGAATTTACCTAAATTTACACATGAATTTACCTAAAATAAATGGACAGTTAACTGGAAACATTCCTTTTTCATGTAAGCTACAGCAGAGATTTCAAGAAGGCTCAAGCAAATTTGACAATTCTTTCTTTGTCTAAGAAACATCTATGAAAGCATATGATGATATATTTTTACAAAAATGTTTTAACTAATACATATATTATTTTGGGGAAGGCACTATGAAGAGTTAAATCATTAATACTAAAAATACTGTAACTTAAAAAGTATTCGATCTCGACTATTGTTTCACTTTCTCTTCCTAGTTCTCACAAATATATTTTCTTGAGTAGAAAAATATATTTCAATAAATTGTTCAATTTGTAGTTCTTTTTATTTTAAAAGAACATCTACAAAACTCTATTAAAAGGTTTAGCAATATTTTTTATAAAATATCAATAGTAAGAAGGAAAATGAGAAACTAAATATTTATTGCCCATGCTAAAGAATATGTTAATTTTTAAGACTGTATAAACCTTAAGATGCCTTTATTTTAGATTAATATTTTACATATGCTTTTTTCTCTTTTGATTTTATTCTTTATCTGTATTTTTAAACAGTCTTATACATAATATTGTTGTGCTTAAATAAAAGTCTATTTAATATATTGACACCAATTTGAAAGGATATTTTGAATTTCATCTTTAGGATGATACAGAAAGAAAAATATTTTTATATCAATGGGGAATTCACACTTTGATTGCTATCAGTAAAAAATGTTCACTATTTGTTCTTATGATTTAAAAATAATTTGCAAGCTATAAGCAAATATAAAAGGTTTACATTAGAAAAGCATTTTAAATATTTCAAAAAGAATTCCTATAAATAAAAACATATACTAACACTATGTATCTTTTCTAATAACAGAATGTTACAACTTTTTACATATATTAGTTTTAAAGAGTTCACTACCTGCAAAGTTCAAGTATGTCTTTCAAATCTTGCAATGGGAATTCTCATATTTTATTACCTTTCATTCTTTCACCATGATTAAAAAAATATTGGAGGACAAAAAGAATAGAATATATAACACTACAAATTTACCAATCAGATTGAGTCATAAAATAGTTCACTGAAATGTTTTGCTTTCACTATGGGTACTGGTTTGCTAAGGTTACAAGCCAGTACAAAGAATGATTAACAAAGAATGGTTAACATACTGGGTGTTGTAAAAAATGGAAATTTATTGTTTCACAGCTCTAGAGACCAGAAGTGCAAAATGAAAGAGTGAAAAGAGTTAAGTCTTTCCAAAGTTTCAGAGGAAACTTGTAGATGGCTGTCTTCTCCCACTTCCTCACCTCACCATCTATGTGTACCTCTGTGTCCAAATTTCTCTCTTCAATAAGAACACCAGTCATATTGAATTAGGACTTATACTAATGAACTCAATTTAAGGTGACTACCTCTGTAAAAAACAAACAAATAAACAATAAACACATCTCCAAATAAAGTCACATTCTGAAGTCCTGGGGTTAGGACTTCAACATATTTTGGGATGCACAAGTCAGTCCATAACACTATGTAAAGTATTTGAATAGGTTAATGATTTGTATTATTTTCTATTATAATTTTGAAGAGCTTATGCATTGGTACCACCTGAATTTCCATGAGAAATAAATGTATTTCCTGTGGGAGGCATCAATATTACTGTCAATATTGCCATTAAATAAAATGGTGGACATTATATTTTATTACTTATTATAATTATTAATTTTATGTGTCAACTTGGCTAAGATAAGGTGACTAATTGTGTGGTAAAACATATCTAGATGCTTCTTTGAAGGTATTTGTGAATGTGAATACAAATTACAGTCATTTGACTTTAAGTAAAGCATATTATCCATCATAACACAAGTGGGCCTCATTCAATTAGTTGAAGGCCTTGAGAAAAAACACAGAGGTTTGCTGAGGAAGAAGCAGTTCTACTTCAAGATCACCATGTAGAACTCCCCCTGAGTTTTACCTGGCCTGCCCTATAGATTTTAAACTCAAGACTGTGACATCAACTCTTATTTGAATTTCCAGCCTGCTGGAATGTCTTACAAATTTCAAACTTTCCAGCTTCCACAATCACATAAGCCAATTCCTTAAAATAAATCTTTCTGTCATATATATACCCCCCACACACATATGCATATATATACATGTACATATATATATATTTCTGTTTATATGTAGAAAAACTCTTATTATTAAAACATAAACGTATTAATGTTTTGCATGTATTCAATATTAATTATATTAATAAATATGGGATAGCCTATGCCATAATGACAAATAATTTCAAATCTCAGGAGCTCAAGAAAACTTATATATGCAACTTAGCCATTTTGCACTGGTAGGGACATCTGCTTCTCACAGACATATAAATATTTCCTATATTGTCACTCTTACCTGCCTTTCAATGCTTCTGCCCACAAAAAAAAATGTACAGTATTTAGTTATAGCATATTGGCTGTCATTAGTCACATAGCCCTACCTTAGTGTAATGGGCCTGGAGAGGGTTGTTATCTATGATCTCAGGAGAAAAAACTGAAATAATTGTGAATGTTACTGATGCCTACCACAAAATGTGATTAAAAACACTTAAAGAAAGTAATATAACTACTTCAGAAAATTCTCTATTAATATTGCCTTGTCTTTGTCTTTTTTGTATTAACTTATCCAACTTAATTATTGCCCTCTTTAAGCATGACCATTCTGTTGTTCTTATTATTTCTTTATATATTAATACTTAATTTCTTCTTAGCCAAAGTAACAGTGTAACATAATGATTAAGAGAAGCTGATTTGAAGAAAAATAGTCCTGGAGTTGAATTCTAGCTGTGCCCCTTTCTAGCTGTCCTTTGGATTCCTACAATTTATCAACACTGATTAGCCTTAGACTCAATATCAAGCTTAACCTCAGAATATGTAAGAAATAAAAGGTATACTGTATATAAAGGACATAGCATAATTAAGCCTTAGAAATAATTAACGATCAATAAGTTGTAATTTCATTTTTTAATCATTGAATTATTTTGATTCTTTAAACAAATTTTAACATAGTGATCTGTCTCAGTAGGAGTTTACTTGGGCCTTGATAAATGAAGTGAAACCATGCCTTGTGACATAATGCTATATCTCACTCTCCATTTCTTCCTATGTTTTCTATATCTCAGCATCAACATTTCTTCTGTGAGACTATATACTAAGGTCATTGTTATTAAGAATTCATTCATCTTATGGTATATTTCTTAAATAATTATACTAATTGACAATTTTATATTTTAAGTACATTACGTATTTATAAATGCCCTAATGGGATATATTCTGGTGAACTTTTCAAAGGAGAAGAACTAATGTTCTGATAACATGGAATATTTGTAGCAAATTAGTTATTGATTCAGTAATGTTCTAATCCTCTATTCTATGACTTTTATCCTAATAATTCCATCATTTTTTAAAAGGCAGTCACTTTCAAAACATATTTAATATTTATATAAATGTGTAGTTGTACAACCATGAAGTTTAATCCAAGAGTTGGAATACTGTTTACAAACTATAGGATTTCAGACAATATTCCCAATCTTTCTGATATTTTCTTTCATATAATAAGGATAATTATTTACACCTTTAAGGGTTTGTAACTTTAAAAAATATCAGTATATACAAAGCAACTAAGAAGCTAAAGGAGAATTTAAGTCTGAGGTATTCATATTGTGAATGTGAATGTGTGTGTGGTGGGAGGCAATGGGAACCTGAAAAGAGAAAAGGAAAAGAGCATTTCTTAAAATATTCTTATACCACTGGGTAAAATAGGAGTAGCCATATCATTGCTGACAGTGGCTAGGTAAAGAACAACCATGATTAAAAGAGCAGGTTTTATTTTGAAAGATAATTTTAATTAGCATTTTGACAAAGATACTTTCATAACCAGGTATGATTTTCAAATTTTTTATCAAAGAAATCCACTTTCTTTAGTTTTCTTGAAATCTTTCAACTTTTAACTTATTTTTTACTTTTCTACTTTTAATGCACAAAAATGTAAGAAATATTTTAACTTATTTCTTAACTTGATATTAAGAAAAGAGAAACAGCATAAGTGAAACGGGGAATCTGGCTTCTAAAGACAATAGATGGTAGTGAGCTGTAGATTTTGTACCTTTTAAGACAGAAAGCCTCAATTGAATTCATTTCATTATTTGACAGTCACATTTTTCAAGAGAAGTGGGAAAATTGGAATTATATGTAAAAATCTTTCCATTTCTAAATGTGAGTAACTTCTTCTACCTGTAAACACTGAACATATTAACACTTTTTTGAGACTAAAGTAAAATGTGTTTTAGAGATGAATAGGGCCTGTGTGTTCCCAATCTGTGGACATAGAGAGAAAATATACAACTGTCTATAGGAATTATTTTGAAACATTTAGTGAGATCTGCCTGCTCCAAATATGTTCTCTAACATCACACTAGAGTCTTGGTACTGCCTTTTCTAGATTGCTGGCCTGAGCTTTTGACTAGAGTTTCACTAGATTAGTTGTCTCCAGAAGAATAGGGTTAGCTTCATGCAGATTACTCTGGGTTAGAGGGAATCTTGCTTATTTCTCTTTCACTAACATATTAGAAAAAGATTTTGTTGTTAGTATTTTTTTGGATGGGAAGGGATTTTATGAAAGGAATAGGGAGACAGAGGAAAAAAGAAACTAGCAACAAACAAGAAAGGACCATATCTGTGACAGTTCTGGGAGAACAGATAACCTAGAACAAGTTAGAATCCTGACAGACTACCTTGCTTCAATGACACCTGCTCTTGTAAAAGCATCGCAGGAAAAAAAGAGAGCTTAAGTACAAGCACAACCGAACAAAATTTCTGTTTAATTTTACTTAATTTTGTCCAATTAGAAGACTACTTAAAATGGTGCTTTTATAAGCCAACTCTTACTCATTTCCAAAGTCCAGAGCCTCTGATCATTGTGAATTGTCGTCTTTCTTTGTGAAACTATAGCTTAATAAAATAATAGCATTGAATTTAAACTCAACAAGAAAACCTCTTTAAAAATTTTAATGCTCAATCAACAGAGAAAACAGAATTCACAGAAATGTAAAGGGAGAGATGATGAAGAATGAGTCTACCACACTGAATCAATTTATGGCAAACAAACATAATAGAAATTAAAATTTAAAAATACAGAGTCATATTCTTCCATACTTGTTATTTTAGAGAAGCACACACTTATTATGGTGGAAGTTGGGTTATTTAAAGATCATGCTGCCTAAAAAATATAGTGAGATATAATTTAATAGCTCTCTGTTCATGCAGGAGAAAGGTTCACAGGTTCTCACCATGCCACAACCTTCACCATCTTCTGACAGAATTCCCTGTTTGCCTTTCTGGGGTCCCAGAGGTAGGACAGTCTTTCTGTTGTTCCTCATTCCCAATAGCTTTCTCACATCTTGATGTTTTCTCTGACCCTGACCACACCTCTACAAGTTATCTCTTCAATAATTCTTTTCAATTTATTCATTGAGATTATCAAGTCTTTTTTCCTGCCAGGAGCCTTATAAATACCCTGTGTACCTCTTAAGAAATGAACTAGACCAAAATAGAATTCTGATTTGTAGAGAAGAAATATGCATCACATTATATAAGAAAGTTATATTAATCAGAAGTCATTCCATTTTAAATGCCATAAAACAAACTTAAACTTACTTTTAAAACTACAATACAATCAAAGCAAAATAAAAATAAAATAGATTTGCTCTCTTCACTATAAAACGGAGTCATAGTGTTTCTTACTCACTTTTTCACCTCTGCTTTCAGTTACATTGGCTTCATTCCTTGAAAAAACTCTGCCCATGACTGGAAAGAATTCTTCAGGCATTGGGCTTACATGGTCCTTATAGCTCACTCTCTCGTAAGAAAAGAGAAATTCCAGTCTCACACCTCTCATATCAATCTCCTCAAAACATATCAAATTCCGTCTTCTGGAGTCATGTGCATACTCCTGCAACCAAACTTTGATCCAGTAGGACAGAGTGCTCTGATTAACTTGGGATAATGAAGTATTTGAATACAATGAAAACAGGTGGAAAGACAAAAAAAGTAACAGAGTGCCCAATACTTTCGCAAAAACATTGTTATTCATTCCTTTTATTCACGGACCATATGAAATAATAGTTGTATGCAAGTACTTTAACAAGGCTCTTGTGTAGGTCCTGCAAGCACTTTAACAAAGGTCCTGTGGGGAAACTCCTGGTATAGAAAAAGATAGCAACAGTAGAGTGTAAACTTAAAACTAGAATCTTCAACAACTTATACTTCAGGGTTTCGATTTAACTCTTCTTCACTTGTTTCTATGATAATCTTATGCTTAGAATGGATATAATCAAATATAAACTTGTGAAATATTGCTATGGTTTGTGAGAACTTGTTTTCACCTTTAGGTTAAAGATACAGAGTTAAAATAAAAATAAAAATGAAGACATAAATAAAAGTGACAGTAGAATTTTTGCTGATGTTTGTACCAGGGAATGAATAGCATCTAAATTCACTTGTCAATTTCAAATGAAAGAAAAAAATTCTAGCCTTACTCTAGTTATTTATACAAAGAACCACAAAATAGATTTGACACTATAAAAATATATTTGCTTTTTCTAATCTATAATGTCTGTGTAATTCATTTATTAGAGCTCATTTTCTATCACTGAATGAAGAACAATTTATTTTTAAGTTGCTCTGGTTAGAAACTGTAGAAAGGCAATTATTCTACTCTGATTTAAAAATAATATACCAGTAAAATTAAAGATGTCTCTACAGCTTAGTCTGTTAAGGTATCTACGTAAATTATTATAATGAATTATACAGTATGGTACAGAGTACATAGTGTATGTACTATTAAAGTAAAATTAATAATGTCTTCATAGCTTAGTCTGTTAAGGTATCTATATAAATTACCTTTATATTATAATGAATTACATAATATGGTACAGAGCACATAGTACATGTCATATACAGTACTACAGCATACTCTGCTCTCTATACATATTACATATATTATCATTGCAGGGGATCGAATTGAATAAAAAAAATCATAGTAAGAATTTACTTGAACATTTGATTACTGAGAATATATACATAGAAAACTTGTTGAATTGAAGCTATAATTTTCTATATGAATAAAGGGGTATGGGTTTTTTTTTTTTAAATCTATTTAGAAGTATCAGTAACTATTTTGGATATTTACCTAAGTACATTGCAAAGTAGGTCTCTTTGTGGTCACCACATATCATACGTCAGGGAAATTCCAAAACACATGGTATGCACTAAAGAGTGCGTTTTATTGAGGGAAATGTACAATATAAGTGTTCAATAAGGAGAAAAAATGCAGTTCCTTTTTGTCCTCTTGTTAATCTGTGGAGAAGCATGCATGATGATGACTCTTTCTAGATATGCAGTGAAGTATTTCATTTTGAACAGTAGAAGGGGGACTCTATAATTCTCACACTTTTAGAAAACAACTTTTTCAGTAGAGGGATAACAAGATTACTGGGTCACCAATCAGTCTGAGTTGTAATTCTAGCTGTTTAGAATCATTGCCTAGGAAAAACAGTTGCCCATTACCTGGAATATCCAGGGATCTGTGGGAGGTTGACTTCAGGGACAGCACCTCCTGCCAGGAGAAGAAAAGCACTGGATTCTAGAAAAGCAGACTTTAAGAGCACTTTGCTGTTGACTAGTGGGCCTCAGGTCACTGCTGACTCATTGTTCAGGTAACACAGGGTATGCTCCTGGGTTCATTCTGAAAGAGTCCTGCTTATCAAACTACACTTCAGATGTAAAGTTTTGCTATTGTTGTTTAATGTTCAGAAGTAAAACCTGACACATTTGCTTCTGTTTGATTAGTATGTTCTTTTCAGAATTCAGTGAAATCCATTTGTGGCAGCATTGTTTTCAATTTTCCAAATGCTCTATAAAATCTGATAAGATAGGAAGACTAAAAGTCCATTGATAACTTCTACAATAGAACCATGTGAAATAGCATCCCAGTGAACCACAAAACATAAAAAGAGATAAATCTGGGATTCTTTTAAGACACACACAGTTACAGTGCCTGTGCAGGAGAATGAAGAAGTAAAGTGAGAATTTATCTGATAGCCATGAGGAGGTATGGCCTATTACACTGAATAAAAGTGTAAGAAAATCATTTTACATAAAAATGAACAACACAAAAATAATGTATTCTAAAACCAGGTCTGGGCAGTCAAAATGATTGAGATAACAATCACTAAGGCAATTATTACCTATGGCTTTAACCTGCTGAACCAAGACTAAATTATGGTTTTAACAAAAAGTGTATATTATTTGTGAAAGTTTTATGCTCTAATAATATTTTTTAAAAAGTATGCCAAAAAAGGAGCGCATGAAAAGAGTGTGTGAAAATAAGAATATGTTGAAATAAAGCTCACTTCTTGCCTTACAGAAAATGAGAAACAAAGTAGACTTCACTTCAAAGAAAAACATTGTAAAAAACTATAAGAACATCTAGTTTCCTGTCTGGTATCTAAGGAATTTGGAAGATGCCACCCTATCCTATCAAAAAAAAAAAAAAAAACAAAAGAACAAAGTCTGACAAACTGAAAATCAATAGCTCTTCTTAGATTCATTAGAAAAGAGAGGTTATGGCCAGGCACGGTGGTTCACGGCTGTAATCCCAGCACTTTGGCAGGCCAAGATGGGTGGATCGCCTTGAGGTCAGGAGTTTGAGACCAACCTACCCAGCGTGGTGAAACCTCATCTCTACTAAAAATACAAACATTAGCCAGGTGTGGTGGCGGGTGCCTGTAATTCCAGCTACTTGGGAGGCTGAGGCTGGAGAATCACTTGAACCTGGGAGATAGAAGTTGCAGTGAGCTTAGGCTGTGCCACTGCATTACAACATGGGTGACAAGAGCGAAACTCCGTCTCAAAAAAAGGAGGGAGGAAGGAGGAAAGGAAGGAAGAGGAGGGAGGAAGGGAGGAAGGGAGGAATTAAGGAAGGAAGCAAGGAAAGCAGGATGGGAGGGAGGGAGGGACGGAGGAAAGAAGGGAAGGAGGGAGGGAGGAAGGCAGGAGCTGAGGGAGGAAGGAATTAAGAAGGGAAGGAAGGGAGGAAAGTGAGATTGCAGTGCAAACCACTGATCCTAAACTTGGAGAGACACAGGCAGATACAGAGAATCACAACTTATCAAAGTAGAAATCACAAGCAGAAACCTCCCCAGGAACCAGTACGAGGGAAGGAAAACCTGAACTGTCAGCAATGAATTGCTGGAGGCTCAATGTGAACAAGTCTGAGAGTTAAAAATACCAAGATCTTCTCACCTTTTGACATTTACTTCCTGGGGTTCTACCAGGTTCTCACAGTGAATATCAGAGACAAATCTTCTGCTTCAAGCAGGAAGAGGAGGCAAGTAACATTTTGAAATATGCCAGAGCATTCTGTTCTTTTTAATAAGGCCTTCTTTCAACATAAACTATTTGCCAGAACCTAACCTATTGGGGTTTTATGAGAGCCTAACTCACCAGAAGTAAGGGAAATACTCAATTTCAGCCCATGCTATCCTGTCTCACCTAAGGAAAGGGAATAACCTGAGAGGTACTTGTGAGGTTCACGATCTAGGGGCATAGGCTCACCAAAAGATTGAGACCTGATTATAAAACTCTAGAACACTTCTTCTCCCACATCTCACCAATATGTTACTAAAAGCCTATTTACTGGAATTCCTTTCACCTAGTACTATCATCTTTGGCTTTCAACAAAAAAAATATGAGGCATACTGAAAGGTAAAAAATGTAGCTTGAAGCATCAGAACCAGACTCAAATATGGCCAGAATATCAGAATTATCAGGCTGGGAATTTAAAGCAACTGTGTTTAATACGTGAAGGGCTCTAATTGAACAAAGTTGACAACATGCAAGAACTAATGGGTAATGTAGGCAGAGAGACCATGCCAATTCAATTAAAAAATTGGGCCAAAGACCTTAACACATACTTCACCAAAGATATGGGGATGGCAAGTAAGCATATCAAAAGATACTCCATAGCATGTCATAAAGAAAATGCAATTTAAAACAACAAGATACCACTACACATCTATTAGAATGGCCAAAATTCAGAATATTGACAATGCCAAATGCAGGTGAAGATGTGGAAAAGCAGGAGATCTTATTCATTACTGGTAGGAATAAACAGTGGTACAGCCACTTCAGAAGACTGTTTGAGAGCTTATTACTAAACTGACCTACGCTTACCATGTGATCCAGCAGTTGAGCTCTCTAGTATTTACCCAAATGGGTTTAAAAATTTCCTCACAAAACCCTGCACAAGGATGTTTCTAGTGGCTGTATTCTTAATTACCAAAACTGAGAAGTAACCAAGATGTCTTTCAATAGGTAAATAAGCTGTGGTATAGCCAGACAATGAATATTACTCAGCACTAAAAAGAAGTAGGCTATCAAGTTATGAGAAGGCATGAAGGATCCTTACATGCATATTACTGAATGAAAGAAGCCAATCTGAAAAGGCTGGAAAGGCAAAACTATGGGACAGTAAAAAGAGCAGTAGTTGCCAAAAGTTAGGGGAAGGAAGAGATGAACAGGCAGAGCACAGAGGATTTTTTCAGTAGATAAACTTCTTTGTATGAGACTATAATGGTGGACGTATGTCCTCATACATTTGCCAAAACCAATAAAATGGACAATAAGGGGGAAACCCATTGTAAACTATGGACTTTGGGCAATAATGTTGTGTCAGTGTAGGCACATCAGTTGGGACAAATGTACCACTCTAGTGTGAGATGTCAATAGCAGGGAAGGCTTCTGAGTGTTTGGAAGTATGGGTTAATATTAAACACAAAGCAATAGTTACTGCAGCTACTTGTGGGCTGTAGTTTTTTTTTTTTTTTTTTTTTTACTATCCTATTCATGTAAATGTATATCATTTACATAAAAGGTTTTTAAAAATGTTAAATTAAATCCTCAACGATCATTGTGGATTTTAAGTTCTGTTACTAAGTGCATAAACATTTAGGATTACTATGCCTTCTTTGAAAATTGAATCAAATGTCCCTCTTCATCCCTGGCAATATGCTTTACTCTGAAATATACTTTTTGGAACATTAACATAAATGAATACCTATAGAAATAAAATCTAAAAGAGTACAAACATTCTTTATAGTAGCCTCATATATATTTTCTCCATTCTTCACATGTAAATGATTATGTGTTTATATTTGAAGTGAATTTTTTGTAGATAGCATATAATTAGGTCATGCCTTGCATCCCAATCTGACAATGTCTGCCATTATTTGTGCTCAATAGACCATTTACATATGATGTAACTATTGAGTTTAGAACTACAATTTGTAAGTTATTTTCCATGTGTCCCATTGTGCTTTCATTAGTTTTCTACCTTATTTTGGATTGATCAAATATTATGATTTTCTTTTATATTCTTTGTTGGCTTACATTTATTTTTGTTTAATGTGATTGCATTAAGTTTTATAGTATACATTTTAGTAAGTCACAGGCCACCTTTGAGTAACTGTAATATTATACCACTTCAAACAGATTAAAACCTTCCCACTGTTAGACTTTGCTTCCCCTTTGTTGGAGTTTTTGCTCCTCTAAATATTTATAAAGTTATTAGTACTAATTGTATTTTTATTATTTCTTAAATTATAATTATTTAGTAAGATTTAAAATTTTATATAAATGTTTATTTAAAATTAAATTTTATATAATTTCAGAAAATATTTTATATTTTAATATCTATTTACTGTTTTGAGAGGCCCTCATTTGTTTGTGTGGATCTAGGTTTTCATCTAATGATATATATTTTTTTCGTCTATCTGAATGACTTCTGTTAGCATTTTTTATAATTCTGTTAGCATTTCTGCTCCTGATGAATACTTCCAGATTTTGTATACGTGAAATTATTTTGTCTTTTGTTTCTGAAAATACATTTGTCGAGTATAAAATTCTAGGTTTGCACTGATTTGAAAGGAAGCCTATTATTATTTGCATCTCTTTTTCCTCTAGCTCATTAAAAAAATTATTTTTATTTCTGCTTTGAAACAGTCTGATTATAGTGTGCCTCATAATTTTTTAAAAAGGAAAATATACTTGTGCTTGAAATGTACTGAAAATCTTGGATCTGTGGGTTTAAAGTTTTCATCTAATTTGGAAAATGTTTGCCTAACACTCCAAGTATTTATCTATTCCTTTCGCCCCTCATTTATTCCACTTACTTTTACATTAAATGGCTTGATGTTGTCCCACAGCTCGCCAATATACTGTTCCCTTCTTTTCTTCTTTTTTCCTTATATTCTTCCTTTCTCTTTATTTTAAATCTTTTTAATTTCTGGTTTTTATTTGGATAATTTATATTGCAACATCTTACTTCAAATTACCTATTTTTTTTCTAGTCACTAATCTGCTATTATTCAAATCCATTGGATGTTTTCATGTCTAATGTTGTATTTTTCATTTCTGGAATTTTTATAAGACCTTTCTAATGTTCACCATGTTTCTTCTTAGCCTGTGTGTGCTTTTCTTTACCCTATTGAACATATAAAAGGTGTATTTATTTTAACTCTTTTAATGCCTTTGTCCTCTAATACTATTGTATATGTCATATCTGAGTTAGTATCTATTGTATAATTTTCTCTTCATTATGGGTCAGATTTTTCTGCTGCTTCTGTTGTTTCTTCCCTGTTCTCTATATATATTGTAAATTTTTTCTTCTTGAATACTGGGCATTTTTATATTTCTTTAAATGTTCTTGAACTTTGTCCTAGGATGCAGTTAAGTAACTTAAGTTTCTTAAGTAAAAGAACAGTGACTCTTTTATTCTTTCCTAGTATTAGATCATCCTTTATTCTATCACTGATTTTGTCATCCTTTTGAGCCCAAATCCTTCTGAGTACTCTCAGAAGGTCTCGTGTCTTAGAATTTGTCACTCTGGTCAATGGGTGCACAAGTTATTTCCAGCCCTCTATGAGTGAGAGGGTTAGTTCCATCTCCTTCTTTTTTTCCAGAGCTCTTCTCCAAACAGATGAGGGTTCTTACAGGCATGTGCTGATCAGTACACAGAAGGGAAAGCCTTCTGCCGATCTCTTACTCTGGACCTTTACTCTGTGAAGTTGTTAACACCTCCTCTCTGTAGTTCTCACTTTATGGAATTGTTCTCTGAGAATTATAGCTTTCTTTACATCCCCAAATTCTCAGTTTTATTTTCTCAGCTAACAAGACCTTCAATCTTTATTTTGTTTTCTTCTCCTCATGCTGTGTATTAGAAACTCTGTCCAGACCATAAGCTGGGACAAAGGTAGGGGTCATTGCATTTTTTTTCCCGTTTCTCTAGTATCACTACTTTACATTTCCTGCTGTATACAATGTCTGAAAGCCATTGTTAAGTTAATTTCACCCCTCTTCTTTTTTTAGTTGGTTGAGATTGAAGGGTAAATCTGATATTTTTCATCCATCATGATTAGCACAAGACTTCATTTACTGATAGCTCAGTTTTCATAAGGAACACTTTTCATACAGATCATTTGAATCTAAAAATAAAAATCCAGCCTTTACTTTGTCTATTTTCTAGTCAAAGAATTGTTCTGAATAAGAACCATTACATTAGGTGAAAAATAGTTGAATATAGGATTTTAATTTTGTCTCTTCTATTTCTTCTACTCAGCTTTTAGTGATGGAACCAATGAGTAATAAAATAGATACAGACTTATGAAAGAAGTTTATCCTGTAGTCCCTTCTTCTGGAAAACTAGTTATATTTTATAACACTGTTACTTTTCCAGCCTAACTACCTAAAACATTTTTCATTGTTGGCAAAATCAGAATAATATTTGTAGCACAGTGATATTTGTTTTAATGATAGGGAGAGTTATAGTTCATTCCCAGAAGTTGGAGTTCTAACTGAATCAATACTTCAGTACTATTTATTTTATTATAGCATAGTCTTATAGGAGATGTGCTATTAAAATATCTACTACATATAATTAAAACCAATTTATGACTTTATTGACTAGCAGTTTTATCTTAGTGTCCTTAATAGTCGTTCTATTGGTATAGGAGACTAAGCTTAGAGTAGGACAGCACAGATCTTACTCATACTATACTATTTCCATGCAGCTCTGATCATAAAATATGTGTTTGTTCTTTAAAAACAATATATTGGCCGGGAGTGGTGGCTCAAGCCTGTAATCCCAGCACTTTGGGAGGCCGAGGCGGGTGGATCACAAGGTCAAGAGATCGAGACCATCCTGGTCAACATGGTGAAACCCCGTCTCTACTAAAAATACAAAAAATTAGCTGGGCATGGTGGTGCGTGCCTGTAATTCCAGCTACTCAGGAGGCTGAGGCAGGAGAATTGCCTGAACCCAGGAGGCGGAGGTTGCGGTGAGCCGAGATCGTGCCATTGCACTCCAGCCTGGGTAACATGAGTGAAACTCCGTCTCAAAAAAAAAAAATAAAAAACAAAAAAAACCAATATATTTTATGATAATCAAGCTCTGTCAACTACAAATGGATATAAATGGCATGAAGAAACACACAAAACAAAGACACTAGTGTGTTTCTCTTAACCTAAGGAACTGCAGTATAGCATACTTGGTTCATTGGTCTACAGAGTAAGATAAGATTCCTTAATAGTTGTTCAATTGGTATAGGAGACTAAGCTTAGAGTAGGACAGCACAGATCTTACTCACACTATACTATTTCCATATAGTATATGCTTTAGGAAGACACATGATGTGATAAATCATTCCTGCAAAGAGGCACTGGTAAATGACGTTTACCTTGCTTTCAGAAAAAGGACTATTACAAGTTTTTGCATTCCTGTGATACTAAATGTTTGTCTCTTATAAACCTATTTTTATTTAGATTAAAGTCAGAAGTTTTATCTCAATCTACTTACTTTTATTTATTATTATTATTGTCACCTTCAACCTCATTCTCTAAGCCATAATGCTGAAAGCAAACATATCCCAAACTGTCTACATCGTAATTGGCATATGAATATTCCTTGGTACTGCAGTAATTTTATGACTCACATTTTTTCTACTAGTGAAATACTATAAAAGTTATTCTAGATAAGATATAGAGATATCAATGTTTTCTTTGTAATATACTATATTTTGTTGTGCATATGATATTTGTTTTACTGTCAAATATGCTAAATTATTATGATAAAAATTAACTAACACTTTGCAATAGAGCGTTGCAAATTTCTGACTGCTTAACAAATGACTATTCCACCCAACCCTTTACTCGTGTCTAACTCTCATTGTAATTGCTAAATTATCCATAGATAATTTCAAAAGCTTTCCATGAGATGTAAATAATCTGAGTATTGCTTGTAGACATAAATTGAGTAAACCCTCTAATTCTCTAAGGAGTTCAGCGATCCCAGAAAAATTTCTTAGGATAATTTTTATGACAGCTTTGTAATGTCCCTCTACTATGAAATAAAGAAGTTTGCAAGAAGGCACTGAAATAACTTTTTTCTTTTGAAAAAACTTTTAAGTTTCGCTTTTAAGAATTACAAGAGTTTGACAACACCTAAAATTGTTAAAATGACTACAACTTCCCCGTAAAACAGCATACATTTGCAATCAAGCACAATGATAAGTAAGATTTTTGTTAGCAAATTAGTATATGTAAGTGTAAGACAGACTAATTATCATAAATAATAAAGCTAATAAGGGTTAGAGTTATATCTGTTGATATGGTTTGGCTCTGTGTCCCCACCAAAATCTCATGTCGAATTGTAATCCCAAGTATTGGAAGTTTGGACCTGGTGGAAGGTGACTGGACCATGGAGGTGGTTTCTAATAGTTTAGCACCATCCTTCTAATTCTGTCTTGTGATAGAGTTCTCATGAGATCTGGTTGTTCGAAAGTGTATAGCACCTTTTTGTTTGCTCTCTCTTTCTTGCCAGCCATTTGAAAATGTGCTTGCTTCCCCTTTGCTTTCAACCATGATTGTAAGTTTCTTAGGCCTGCCCAGAATCAGAAACTTGTACAGCTTGTGGAACCGTAAGCCAATTAAAACTCTCTTCTTCACAAATTATCCAGTTTCAAGTATGTCTTTATAGCAGTGTGAGAATAGACTAATATGTCTCTTTACCTTAAATATCGTTATAAGTTTTCATTTTTCCTGGAAAGCTTTGGGTCCAAAAACATAGAACCAGATGCCTCCTTGTGGTTTGGTGGGAAAATCCAAGACTCGAAAAGAGGCATCACAAACTTGAGTAGACTATGACATCATTCAAAGATAGAAAATTTAGGGCACAGTAAACATTGAGGGTGAAAGAGGCAGAGAATATGAATATGGGTCAAGTGGAGGGGATGCCTTATTAATTAGATTCCTTGAATATCCAAGTAGAGATAGTCAAAAGGCAATTAGCTACACGGGCTTAGACACAATGGAAAGGAAAAGAATCTATGCCTTGTTATAGAATTTATAGGGAAGGAACAAGGGAAAATAAACCTTGTTTTTATAACTGATAAATTTTCAAGTACTCCAGGGCATATACAAGGAAGAACCACTTTAGCCTGGTGGATCAAGGTAGACTTCACTGAGGGAGAAACGTTTAAGCTATGAATTAATCAGTTACTGAATATTAGCTAGGCGGAAGGAAGAGTGTTCTGATTAAATTGAAGAAATTATACCAAAGCCTGAAATATGGAGAAGTACAGGACAGTAGAGGAACCAAAATCAACTGTTGGGTCGGCCCAATGGTCATCATTACTGGTAGCTAAGTCCTTTGGTAAGAATGAGTTCTTCCAGAGACACAACTGAGCAAGAAGTGAAGATGTTCACAGGAGACCCTGGGGAATAGTAACAGTTTCCATGAAAAAGAAAGTCCCTATATTGAAAATTTTATAAAATGATCATGAATCAATATCCATATCTTTTTTTAAAAAGTTCATGGTTTTTTTTTCAGTATTGTGTGCATTAACATTGATAATAATTTATTTTTTAGAAAGCAATTTCTGTTAAGACTCCCATTATACATGGGAGTCTTAGTTAATATTCTAATGTTTGTGCTAATTACATTGTTTGAAGTAAAAATATCTAACAGCATTGCTGCTGGAGATGTGCTCCCTGAATGTATGTCTCTATATTATTCTCTTCAGGGACCTCACTTATTCTTTTAGTACTCACTTATTCTTTTAGCTTACTTAAGCCAAAGCCTTACTGTGCAATATTATGGGAAATTCAGCTCCTTTTTCTTTTGCAAAGTGCACAAGATCCATGAAAAGATTTCTTCAGACTAGAAAGAGAAGAATGCCCTCACTCACAGCCTTGTTGTAGTCTGTGCTCTTTTACTCTGGACTGTAGCACATGCTTCTCTGGGACATCACTGGCCTTCTCATAGCTACCTCCCATATAGTTGGTAAAAGGCATAGAAACAAATCCCCACCTTATTCACAAAACACAAGTAATACAATGTTGTCATATTTAACAGACCTTGGTGGGTTTTTTTTTTTTTTTTGAGATGGAGTTTCACTCTTGTTGCCCAGGCTGGAGTGCAATGACGTGATCTCGGCTCACTGCAACCTCTGCCTTCTGGGTTCAAGCGATTCTCCTTCCTCAGCCTTCTAAGTAGCTGGAATTACAGGCATGTACCACCACACTTGGCTAATTTTGTATTTTTAGTAGATGGGATTTCTCCATGTTGATCAGGCTGACTGGTCTTGAGCGCCCAACCTCAGGTGATCTGCTTGCCTCGGCCTCCCAAAGTGCTGGGATTACAAGCATGAGCCACTGAGCCCAGCCAGTATGGATTTTAGGTAGTATGTGGACATTATGAACCAAAATATTGCTGAATAATAACTGCTGGGCACATTTTATATCAATAAATGTGATTCTTGTAATAGTTTTCTTTAATATTGTATGTGACTACCGATCACTATATTCTTTAAAGCCTTACTTCTTTAGTATAAAAAAATTAAACATTTAATTGAAGATAAGGGAGCCCCACAGAGGCTATGGTTCTGTGGGTTCCAGTGCTTCTTAGCTAGTAGAGACCTTGAAAAATACTTCATTAACAGGTGTATAGATGTCAGTGTAAACACATGCAAAATTCAATGAGATTTAAAAACTTAAAAAATTAAACAGAGCAATGACAAAAACAAAAAACAGTGTCAGTGAGTTAGTTAATTCAATGTGTTTATATAATTTTTTCATGAGTATAAGAACAGTAGTTTTATGGTTGAATGTCTACTAGCTGGCATTTATTTTAAATATTGCATCTCTAATTCTTAAAAAAAAATCGCTGGAAGTATTATCATACTTACAAGACAGCTAAGTCTGAAATAGAGCATGTTACTTGTTCAAAATCAAATAGCTAACATCAAGAACATGATTTAAACTTAGTCCTTCATGGTTCGAAACACATCCTTCTATTTAAGTCACCCAAGCTTGCTATGGTCTACAGAAAAAGTTAGACACCTTGGTTTTATGATAACATTTTTATTCGTTTCTGCAATCTTTGAGAAGTCAATGAAATAAACTCTAAGACTAATTACATATTTTTTACATATCCTTTATATCATGTATTTCTCTTCCATCCTTAAAGAAGGGTGCACTTACCACTTTTATAGTTATATTTCCAATAAACTTGGATCTCTGACCATTGACAGTCATGTAGCTGGGATGTTATCTAGCAAATTTCAGATAATCTCATTTTGGGGCTAACACTCTCATTGGCATCTCAGTGTATTCACGAAGGCAATCTGGCACCCCAAGCCAAGTATAATGTTGGTAGTAGCAAGGTTGAGTGTGAACTTTAAATGAAAATGTAGCTGATTTCTGTGTGTGACACATTTGTTTGTAAGGTTCTGGTTTTAAATTGTCAGGTTTAGGATAAAGAGAGTACCACTAAACCTGCTGCCTTTGATTTTTAAAGTATCTAGGGCTTAAAGAAGGCATTGAAGCTGCCAAATCTTTAATCTTGTATGATATTCAGCAGGTTTTTAAAGGTCACTTCCCATTATAGGGTTTTAAGAAAGTTGTTGTTCATAAATGAAATATGACCTGACCATAGCCAAAGACAACGACTAGGGCTTTACCTACAGAGGGTGCAGATTTTATTTATTGAAGCCTAGGAAAGAGAGACTTGAGTTATTGGAATAAAAGAGAAATATTTTAGTTGTTATTATATCTAAATGTTAACTCTGCATGACATTTCTTGGTCTCTCCAGAATCCTTCACTATTTTCCTTCACCCTGCTCTTGCCCCAGAAGGCCAATCTGTATGGATAACATCAAAACAGTACCTTGTTTTCTGGCTTCCAGTGTATTTTTATTAATAAAAACACTGATGGATGTCAGAGAGAAGAAACTTGAGGCCGGGACATTTTCCCTTACTCCCTCTTTGCAGAGTTGTCTCAGGCCAGCTGAGCCCTTCTAGCAATAGTCATCCTAGCAGTTCTCTTTAAGAATCTCTCCTCCCTAGTTCTTGGAACCTCTAATTCCCCCTGCAACTTTATAATTAGAAATGGCAACACCAATAAATAAATACATTATAAATAAATATGCAATTCCACTAAAAATGAAAATAAGATTAAAAAAAGAAAATACATGGAGGTGACATAGCAGTTATTTCTTACAGTAGAGTGTGAATAAATAAGCATGACAAAAGAATGATGAAATTAGAAAGTTACCATTAGACAAATGCTACATAATATAAATGTTACAGGCAATAATGTCTTAAAATTAACAACTAAAATTATAATGAGAAGTTATTTGGAAGTTCTGGCCAGGGTAATCAGGAAAGAGAAAGAAATAAAGGATATTCAAGTGGAAAGAGAGGAAGCCAAACTGTCTCTGTTTTCAGATGACATGATTGTATATTTAGAAAACCCCATTATTGCAGCCAATAAAAGTCCTAAGCTGATAAGCAACTTCAGCAAAGTTTCAGAATACAAAATCAGTGTGCAAAAATCACAGGCATTCCTATACACCAACAATAGACAAGCAGAGAGCCAAATTATGAGTGAACTCCCATTCACAATGGCTACAAAGAGAATAAAATATTTATACAACTTACCATCCACATGAAGGACCTCTTCAAAGACAAATACAAACTACAGTTCATGGAAATCAGAGAGATCACAAACAAATGGAAAGAAGTACCATGTTCATAGATAGAAAGAATCAATATGAAAATGGCTATACTTCCCAAGGTAATTTATAGAGTCAATGCTATTCCATCAAGCTACTATTGACTTTCTATGCAGAATTAGAAAAAAACTACTTTGAATTTCATATGGAACCAAAAAAGAGCCTGTGTAGCCAGGACAATCCTAAGCAAAAAGGACAGAGCTGGAGGCATCATGCTACTTGACTTCAAAATATACTACAATGCTACAGTAACCAAAACGGCATAGTAATGGTACCAAAACAGATATTTGGACCAATGGAACAGAACAGAGACCTCAGAAATAAGACCACACATCTACAACCATCTGATCTTCTTTAAACCTGATGAAAACAAGCAATGGGGAAAGGATCCCCTATTTAATAAATGGTGCTGGGAAAACTGGCAGAAAACAGAAACCAGACCCTTTCTTTACACCTTATACAAAAATAAACTCAAGATGGATTAATGACATAAATGTAAAACCCAAAACCACATAAACCCTATAAGAAAACCTAGGCAATACCATTCAGGACACATGCATGGGCAAATACCTCATGACTAAAACACCAGAAGCAATGGCAACAAAATCCAAAATTGACAAATGGGATCTAATTAAACTAAAGAGCTCTGCACAGCAATAGAAACTATTATGAGAGTGAACAGGCAAATTACAGAATGGGAGAAAATTTTTGCAATTTACCCATCAGACAAAGGGCAAATATCCAGAATCTACAAGGAATTTAAACAAATTTACAAGAAAAAATCAATCCAATCAAAAAGTGGGAGAAGGATACCAACAGACACTTCTCAAAAGAAGACATTTTTCTGGCCAACAAACATGAAAAAAAGCTCATCATCAGTGGTCATTAGAAAAATGCAAATTGAAACCACAATGAGATACCATCTCACGCCAGTCCAAATGGCGATTATTAAAAAGTCAGGAAAAAACAAATGCTGTCGAGGCTATGAAGAAATAAGAATTCTTTTATACTGTTGGTGGGATTGTAAATTAGTTCAATTATTGTGGAAGACAGTATGGCGATTCCTCAAGGATCTAGAACCAGAAATACCATTTGACCCAGCAATCCCATTTTTGGTTATATACCCAAAGGATTATAAATCATTCTGCAATAAAGACACATATGTACACGTGTTTACTGCTGCACTTTTTACAATAGCAACGACTTGGAACCAACCCAAATGCCAATCAATGAGAGACTAAAGAGCATGTGGCACATATACACCGTTGAATACTATACAGCCATAAAAATGAATGAGTTCATGTCCTTTGCAGGGACATGGATGAAGCTGGAACCTATCATTCTCAGCAAACTAACACAGGGACAGAAAAACAAACACTGCATGTTTTCACTCATAAGTGGGCATTGAACAGTGAGAACACATAGATGCAGGGAGGGGAACGTCACACACTGGGTCCTGTTGGAGGATGGGGTCAAGGGGAAGGAGAGCATTAGGACAAATACCTAATGCATGCAAGGCTTAAAACCCAGATGATGGGCTTATAGGTGCAGCAACCCACCATGACACGTGTATACCTATGTAACAAACCTGCACGTTCTGCATGTGTGTCCCAGAACTTAAAGTAACATTTAAAAACTAAAAATAAATAAAATAATTACCAATGGATGTTAAAATTAACAAGTAAAACTATAATGAGAAATAACCTATTTGCATAGTTTTAAAGCATTTCCCAGTTGATAACTATTAATTATAAGAATAAAATTGTTAATTTTACAGTGGAGACATTAAACAGATAATACCTTGAAAACAAATAAATTAGACATATGGGCACCATATATTCCCTGATATTATGCACTGAGAAGAATGAAACATCACTTTTTTTTATTCTTACCAAGAATGCATAATTTCAATCTAATTATGAGAAAATATCAGAAAAAATACAATGTTGAAAAACATTGTACAAAATCACTTAATATCTTAAAGTCAACATCCTTAAGAAAAAGAAGACAGAAAAAAAGAAAAGATTAAAAAAAAGAAATGGGAACAGCAGTACTCTAATTCCCATTTTTAGTTTTCACTTTCTCTTTTCATCCACTTGGACCGAGGATTATTAAATTTGCACTTTCGCTAGCCTGGGTTTCTGTACCTTTTCTGTTTTCCCCTCTGTTCTATACATATCCTTGTAAATAGTTTCCATATTAATCCATATTTTGAGTTATTCTAATTTGAGTATATAATTTAAGATACCTTTTGGACATTCGACTGACTTCAAGAATTGGTATCATGGAAATATACACTTAACATAGGATTTTGAGAATATATTGCTCATTTATTTGAGGAGTGCAAGAATTATCTTATTTAGAAGGGGATTGGAATTATAGGCAGTCCTTGGAATGCTGTGTTATCATAATGATTCTAGTTATTACTGGTGGTGACATGGGATGAAGCACAGGTGGGAAGACATAGCGTTGGGAATGGTTGTGACATTTCATCATTAGGAAGACTGGGTATCTCCTTGATTCCTTTACCATTCCTAGAAACTATATATAGAGAAAAGAAGAAAATAAAAATCTAGAAACATACCTGTAAGAAAACATAGAGAATCAGAATGCCTCATTTGCAGTTTGATGGAGTTTTTCATCTTCTGCAATCACAACACCACAGCACAGATATGGCTAAGAACCAAACCCAGAATTGCTTATGAAGATTATATGGTTTCAACTCCACAAAGTGTTCAGACTCTCTTATGTTTTTCTGTAATCCAGAGGTAAAGGCATTGTTGGGGAAGGATTAAGTTCCTGAAGCATTTAATGGACATGCTCCTAAATGTTGTATAATGCACAAGACAACTGCTGACAATTAATAATTATTTGGTCCAAAATCTCAAAGTACTGTGGTCAAGTAATCTTGCTCTAGGACTATAGTAAAAATAGTTCTTATATTAGTTTTCTATGCTGTGAAACCAATATAAAATGGTGGCTTAAAATAATATCCTTTTATCATCTCATAGTTTCCACAGGTTAGAAGTTGGAGAATAAATTAGCTGGGTTCTAGGTTGTCTGCTTGGTGTCTTACAAGGCTTTTAGCTGAGAAGTAGTCTTATATGGATGTCCAACTAGAGAAATAACTGCTTACAAGCTCCCTCACATTGTTGGCAGATGTCATTTTCTCATCACCATAGAATCCATGGCAGCTTACTCCCTTGCAACGAAGAGCCTCTGCTCCTTGAAGTCTCTTACTTTAAGGAAAGCCTAGGCCCTCTTGTAAATGACTCAACCAGAATTATCTCTCTTTTGTCATCCCAAGTTAACTGATTAGAGACCTTAATTACATCTGCACTGTTTTTCCCTTGCCACATAATGTGACATAATCATGGAGATTTTTCCCATTATCTTTGCCATACTTAATTGGTTACAAGCAAGCAGCAGATTTTACACACTTCCAAGAGAGGGAAGTATGGCTGGGCTCACCAGAGGTCACGTTTGACTGTGTTTAACACAGTTTCTTCCATAACTTGCATTGAAAATAAAAGTCTGGCTTCAAGAGGACATAGTATTGTTTTATAGCCATCCCATGATTTATTTCCTAATTTAAGACAATAGAGAAGAAATATATATAAACTGAAAGACATGCCATGTTGTTTTCCTGACTTGTGAATTTAGAATCATTATGGCAGGAAGGGGAAGGTAAAAGCCCTGGAAGTTCTGTCAACCATCATCAAAAATGGTAAATTAAAAACAATACAGCTTCACTAGGGCAAATGTAGAGTACAAAGCCACCATCAAATATCTGAAAGATGCGTGTATGGTGATTTCCATTACATCTCCATTTTATCACCTGCTTGGCCTGTGCAATGTACCTGGGAAGTTGATAGTAGATTTTCATAAATTTAATGAGGTGGGAATGCCAATTGCAGTGCTCTACTGGATGCAATGTTTTATTGAGGAAATTCCTCATAATGCTGACACCTTGTATGTGGCAACAGGCCTGCCAAATACTGTTGGTCATATTCCCGTAAGTAAGGAAAATCAGAAGCATTTTTAATTTATATAGCAAGGAAAATAGCATATGTTTACTGCTTTGCTCTTTCTTTCTGTTATACTACTAGCTGGAGGACTTTTGATCATCTTGATATCTTTCAGAACACCTTACCTATCCATTACATTAATGATGTTATGCTAGGTGATATAGTAAGCCGAAAGTTGCAAGAATCCTCGCTGCCTTGCTGTTAGATGTGTTTCCAAAAGTGTGGTAAATAAGCCCTAAAAATTTAAATCCCACCATATTGGTAAAATTTCTAAGATTCAAGTGGTATGGAGCATGTAAGTATATGCCTATTAAAGTGCCTGAAAGCTTGCTTCACTTTATACTGCCCATCAAATTGAGGAGGCACAGTGCTTGGTGAGACCTCTTAGGTTTTGGTAGCTACGTATGCTACATGTGATCATTATTCTCTGCCCATTTTTAGATAGCTCTTATGGATGCCGGTATGATTAAGACCTAGAGCAGAAATTTCTACAGCAGGTCCAGATTACTTGTATTACTTGGATTACTTACTACTTATTACTTGGATCATATGATGCCACAGATCCCAAAATACTGAAAATCTTAAGGCAGAGAGATATATTCTAGGAGCATCCAAAAAATCCCAAAGAAGAATCATAGCACAAAACATCTAGAGTTATTTTCTCACTGAGTATAGGAGGAAAATGCAGTGACATGGTTAATGGGTAAGCCTGCATGGTATGCTGGACCAGGTTGAAGTTAATGGCTTTCACACTAGCACTCCACTAATCAATGATCTTATACTTCCGTGTTGAAAGAAATGTTCCCCAGGTGGCACGATTTTGAAGGTATATTTGGTTGCTTATCTAGTGTGAAAGAAGTGATTGCTTGATTTATAGATTCACAGTGACTTGTGGTCATATAAATTGGTTGCTTAGTTAGAAGCATGTAAAAAAAAAAGAAAATTGGTGACACAGAGCTGGGAAAGATCATGAAAATGACAATTCTCAAAATGGGCACAAAGTGTGAAGATACTCATGTGCCAAATAATTACCCACAAGAGGTTATTCATCATAGAAGAGACTACCAGTAATCAGCTGGATAAAGTGACCATTCTTCCAGCATTTGCTCAGGAAGCTCATATATAAAGTAGTTAGAGCAGCAGCCAAAGAGTTAGGCATCATTTGTGAAAGGAAGTTCAACAACATGAACTTCCTTTCACAAGTGATGATCTGATTATTATGTTTGTTGTGTATTCAACCTACCAACAGCAGAGGCTAATGCCGAGTCCCTAATACATCACTGTTCTCTGAAGAGATCACCAGGTTCCCCAGTGGTAGGTTCATTATGTTTGATCCTTTGATCTCACAGAGACATAGCACTTCACTGGTACCAGAACACAGATATGTTCCAGGTATGAATTTGCATCCTTTTCATAATGGTTCTGTCTGTGCTACTGTTTGCTCACTTAATGAATGACATATAGAGCTATGGCAACTCTTATAATGTCACGTCCAACTAGAGGACTTTTTTAAATAAAGGAAGTAAGAAATCTTACTGTGACTAATACTGTAGACTTCAAGTTTTGAGTGCAATGCATTTGCTATTACCCTAAGATTATTTCTCTTGATGGTAATTTTTGGATCTTCTGTGATTGAAATATAAACTTTTCACTACACAAGCGACAGAGTGGGTACCGGAGAGTAAAAGACATAGACAACTTCAGATACTTTCCATTTCTCCCTCAGAACCACCCTCCACTTTTTTCCAACTTGCTCTGTCTCATAAAACTCACTTATAATGTGCTGTATGAAAGGATTCCTACATCCTCTGGTTTTCTTTCTGTTTTGATTCAGTCAATAAGGAGCTCAAGGAAGAGATCAGAAGAAAGGAGAATAGTCAATAAGTAAAAATGAAGTGTCTAGTACATTGGCTTTTTCTTCTTATACCCTTTAGGTGGCCCACATACTTCTGTCAAAAGTCATAGCTTCTCTTGAGTTGGCCTTGTCTACACAGTTCCGCTGGGTTTACTTAACTGTTTCCTGCCTTCATTCCTTTGGGCCTTAGGGAATCAGCAGCACCACTCAATCTTCTCAGTTTCTGGTAATCACTCCCTCTCTTCTTCTATTTAAGTTCAGGTGCACTCACAGTCTCTTATTTCTAGTCCTGAATATTACACTGCCCCTTGTGGTGCAGTTTGTTTTACACAAAAACTGGGGCACGAACAAACAGTCGCTTGGTTAATTATTATTGAATTATTCCTAATTTAATTCCGACATCTATTTACTACCGAGGTCATGACTTATACAGTGGCAGAAGTCAGCACACAATTGGAAGAGGAAGTATTTCACAGCTCATCCTGATGTTACTCCTGAGGAGATGGGGTCTAGGAAGCTGTTGAAACAAACTTCATAATTAAGAGAAAGCAGAAGTAATTAATACTTCATACATGTTTAGACAGACAAACTAAATAGAAAAAAACTCAGGCAATTTTAAAAGAAAATAGTAATCAAAACAGCATGGTACTGGTACCAAAACAGAGATATAGACCAGTGGAACAGAACAGAGGCCTCGGAGGCAGTGCCACACATCTACAACCATCTGATCTTTGCCAAACCTGACAAAAGCAAGCAATGGGGAAAGGATCCCTTATTTAATAAACGGTGCTGGGAAAACTGGCTAACAATGTGCAGAGAGCAGAAACTGGACCCCTTCCTGACACCTTACACTAAAATTAACTCCAGATGGATTAAAGACTTAACCATAAGACCTAGCACCATAAAAACCCTAGAAGAAAGTCTAGGCAAAACCATTCAGGACATAGGCATAGACAAGGACTTCATTGCTAAACCACCAAAAGCAATGGCAACAAAAGCCAAAATAGACAAATGGGGCCTAATTAAACTCCAGAGCTTCTGCACAGCAAAAGAAACAATCATTAGAGTGAACTGGCAACCAACAGAATGGGAACACATTTTTGCAATCTACCCATCTGACAAAGGTCTAATATCCAGAATCCACAAAGAACTAAAACAGATTTACAAGAAAAAAACAAACAGACCCATCCAAAATTGGGTTAAGGACATGAACAGACACTTTTTAAAAGAAGACATATATGAGGCCAACAAACATATGAAAAAATGCTTATCATCACTGGTCATTAGAGAAATGCAAATGAAAACCACATTGAGATACCATTTCACACCAGTTAGAATGGCGATCATTAAAAAATCTGCAGACAACAGATGCTGGAGAGGATGTGGAGAAATAGGAACACTTTTATACTGTTGGTGGGAGTGTAAATTAGTTCAACCATTGTGGAAGACAGTGTGGCACTTCCTTAAGGACCTAGAAATAGAAATTCCGTTTGATCCAGCAACCCCATTACTGGGTATATATCCAAAGGACTATAAATCCTTCTATTATAAAGATACATGCACACGTATGGTCATTGCAGCACTTTTTACAGTAGCAAAGACTTGGAACCAACCCAAGTGCCCATCAATGATAGACTGGACAGGGAAAATGTGGTACATATACACCATGGAATACTATGCAGCCATAAAAAATGATGAGTCTGTGTCCTTTGTATGGACATGGATGAATCTGGAAGCCATCATTCTCGGCAAACTGACACAGGAACAGAGAATCAAGCACTGCATGTTCTCACTCATAGGCGGGTGTTGAACAATGAGAACACATGGACACAGGGAGGGGAGCATCACACACAGGTCTGTGGGGGGACTAGGGAAGGGACAGTGGGGGGTAGGGAGTTTGGAGGGATAACATGGGGAGAAATGCCAGATATAGGTGATGGGGATAGAGGCAGCAAACCACATTGCCATGTATGTACCTATGCAACAATCCTGCATGTTCTTTACATGTACCCCAGAACCTAAAATGCAATAAATATATATGTATAATTACATATATATATGTATTTTATATGTATATATATATATACACACACACACATACATATATATACATGTATGTATATGTATATATAAAACAGGCTGGGCGCAGTGGCTCAAGCCTGTAATCCCAGCACTTTGGGAGGCCGAGGTGGGTGGATCACAAAGTCAAGAGATCGAGACCATCCTTGCCAACATAGTGAAACCCCATCTCTACTAAAAATACAAAAACATTAGCTGGGTGTGGTGATGTGTGCCTATATTCCCAGCTACCTGGGAGGCTGAGGCAGGAGAATTGCTTGAACCTGAGAGGTGGAAGTTGCAGTGAGCCGAGATCGCTCCACTGCACTTCAGCCTGGTGCCTGGTGGCATGGTGAGACTCTGTCTCAAAAAATCAAAGCAAAACAAACAAACAAACAAATATGAAAAGGACTAGTGGAGGTACTTCAAAGTAAAATAATATTAAGTAGGAGGATACAGTTATTCCCTGAACTTAAAGTCATATGAGCAAGAATACAAGAAATTGCACTTCAAAAATGACTGTGTATTAAGTGTATTAAGTGTGTGTGTTGGGGAGGATAAAAAAATAATTGATTCAGTCTGTGCCTCAGTTACATGATAATTTTATAGTAAAATGCCTTTCTTGTGGAATTACTCATACTAAAGAGGCTAATATAGACAAGATTTTTTTTTAAAGCAGAGATTTTTTGGTAGATCTGAATTCTTTGTATCTGTCACTATGAAGTATATATAATAAGATAAATAATATTATACTATAATGTACTTCTCCTAAATATAAAATGTAGTAGTAGCTCAGCCAGAAGTTAAGTAAAGGGAAAAATAATAGTATTTTAGGCTTTGCAACCAATGCTTGCTTCTATGGTATGAAAATGGAACTGACTAACTTAAGAAACAGATAAAATTATTGAAAGCTCAGCTGAGTTTTCCTGAAATATGCAGGTGAACAGCAGAAGACAGACCCTGAAATACTAGAGCTCTGTGTCAATGTTGGGAAAACAAAGAAAAGGATGAAAAAGTAAGGAAATCAAAAGGAAGAAAAGGAAAAGGAAAGGAAAGTGAAGGGATAGAAAAGAAAAAGAAAAATCAGAAAACAATGGAAAAGAAAGCAAAAAACTTACCAGAAAATATATGCTCCTTATACCTGTATATTAACTCTCCAAAAAAGATATCATCTTAAATGATATATATCATAACAATAAGTCCTCCCTTGAGGCCTAGGGACATAGACTCTGGCCACATTTTAAGAAGTTTCATTTTACTAATATGCTAATGAAGCTACGTTTATTGGAATAAACTGAATAACCAAAAGAATCCTTTCCTTGAACTGAGGCCTTAATGGTTTTAGCAATTCCACCAAAAGAGGCAGGGATTGTAGCCACAGTGGGGCACAATTTAAGATGTTTATTCGCAAAACTGCTGGAGGCCCCAAACCAAATGAAAATTAGAAGAATTTGAAAATTATTTTCAAATAAGATCTTGAACCTTGATCTGCCACCACTATCAATAATTTCTGCAAGAGACTAAAAAATCTTACATGACACACTCTGAGACTGTGGGCAGTAGCTATAGGTAGATTTCAACCCAATTCCCAGCTTTACTCCAGATATGCTAAATCACTGTTGAAAAATTAATCTCTCGCATTTTTCCCAATTTAATTTATATGCATTCATCACAGACTATAGATTGGGTGTGTTCTCTAGTTTGCCTGAAACCGTTCTGGTTCATCTATGTCTTTCTAAAATCCTGCCTTCTGTAGCATTTGTTCCCTCTACCACTTGTCTTCTCAAAAGGGGCTCAACTTGTAAGATAAATAAGTAATACTATTTGTTTATTATAAATTATATAATTATCCTGTCTATACAAAACTAGCAAGAATACCTGGCATTCAGGCAAGGTTGAACCAAGTTATTTTTAGTCATCTTTCTGTAGACAGTCCTGAGACTATGTTATGATCTTTGGCAATGTTAAAAATTATGTTCCAGGACCACAAATTTGTGTGGGAAAATGGCACTAGGAACTGGATATTTCCTTGTATTTCATAAGGCCTGTGCTCCAGCTCTAAGAGCAACATGACCTTTTGTGTTTCAGGTAATGTTTTGCCTCCACTACTAGAGATGTTCTTGAGTTGATGATAAAACTCATCAGCACTTTCTGCCCTTATTAAGGCTTCAAATAATATTCTCCCATTCACTCTCCTCTTTCTGTTTATCTATCTATCTATCTATCTATCTATCTATCTATCTATCTATCGTATCATCTCTATCATCTCTATTATCTAAGTGTCTATCTATCTATCTATGTGTCTATCTCATCTATTTTTCTCTCTAAATTAATTCAGAAGCCTTTATTTCAGGGATTGTAGTTGAAGATCTTTTTTTCTCTGCAGATCTGGGCCCACTTATGGAGAGCACATGTGAAGTGTTCATGGCTACTCCAGTCATAGCAGAGTAAAACAATACCTTCAGCAACACTGGCTTAGGGCCTGGGAAAACAGCAGGATACCAATGATGGTAAATTTAAAACAGAAAAAAAAATCATTTTTGAGATGTGGATACATTTTAGTTGAACATAACAGTGACTTTAGAAAGACAACCTTTCTCTTTTAAATTCACAGTAATTGAACTTTTTGTGTCAACTTTCCTCTCCACGGGCTAAGCCAGCATGGCCAGTTTGAAAGATTTGTTCCTCTGTGACCTGAAGAGCAATAGACATTTCAGACAATGGGCTCAGAGGCAAAGCACACAGTGCGTGAGAAAATGACTAAAAATTCCTGAACGGATTCCTACTGTAAGGCCTTTACAGAATTAATCTAGCCCTGTACATGGTTTCCTGAAAAATATTCACATTTGAGCATAGAGAAACAAAGAAAATTAAAACAAATCCTGTTGTAAAAAGATTAATTTAAGCTGTCATCTGGGATTTTCCTGTTTGCTTTATTTCTTTTTCATTTTGTTTTGTTTTACTGTTCCCTCCTTAACTTGTATTAACATTGAAGAATTTTAATTAAACCAGGTTATCAGACATTATTTCAGGCATATGCCTTGGGCAAAATGGTGAAGCAATACTTTCAGGGACATTTTGAATCCCTTCTTTATTTTATATCTTTCCTTTTCTTCTTCTTAATTCTTTCTAACTTTTTCCAAATGGCTTCCTAATTGTCAAATCCAATGGATCATCTTAGTGTTTATTCTATTTCCTCTCTGTGGCATTATACAGAAAATGCCCTGCCTCCCTTGATTTTCATTACAGAACTCTTGAAAATGTCTTTATTTTTTGTTAAAAAATATATTCTGGAAATCACTCTAGAGCAGTTCATGGTCATCATTTTTATTTATTTTTATTGCTTAATAGATTTTATTTTATCCTTAGCTCTCTTTGACCTGAAGCAAAAGGAGATAGAAACTCCTTCAAATAACATAAAGACTGTCTATTTCCCACCTGAAGCATTAGTCAAGAATTCAAGACTTTCATTTTTCTTTTCCCCTTGTAAGTTTTCCAAGGATGTAGGAGTTGCTACAACATGCCACTATCTTTGTAATCACCATTTTTACTAAAGCAACTAAGTGTCAAAGCTCTTTGACACTCCCAATACTTTGTTCTTCATCTATACTTACCCTTATACCACCAGTGGTAATAATTAGGTTAATTATGATGCCACCATATATCTTAATTTCTAGCATATCCTTTAGGTAAGGAAGATGATATCTGTAATTTGGGTTTTCTTTACTATAAACACTATTACTTCAGGAATAAATTGTATTAATTCACAGATTGAGTGAAAAGTTTTGTCACCTCTAAATTATACTAAGGAAACAAAAACACATTTCCCTTGTATGTCTTTTTAAAATGGATCTTTTTGTTGAAAGTGTCCAGGATTTAATTTTGTGTGTGTGTGTGTGTGTGTGTGTGTGTGTGTGTGTGTGTGT
>NW_022436947.1:15321944-15372679 GCF_009761245.1 Sapajus apella
TGTGTGTGTGTGTGTGTGTGTGTGTGTGTGTGTGTGTGTGTGTCTGTACATGTGTGTTCAGGCTTGGTATTTCACAAGGCTTCACTTTTTTTACTAAAAACTCAGGACTCTTGGGTATTCAAATTTGAGGTAAGGAAAAAAAACCTCAAAAGGGATTAGAGTGAAAAGCATTGGAAATTGAGGGTCCTCAAGTGCGTGGCTGGTTTCCCCACGTTGCATTCACTGAGTTCTGAGATTTTGTAGGACACCGAGTTTCACAAAAAAATATCCAAAGTCAGCGGGCATGGTGGCTCACGTTTGTAATCCCAGCACTTTGGGAGGACGAGGCGGGCGGATCACGATGTCAAGAGATCGAGACTGTGGTGAAACCACGTCTCTACTAAAAAATACAAAAATTAGCTGGGCGTGGTGGTGCGCACCTGTGGTCCCAGCTACTCGGGAGGCTGAGGCAGGAGAATTGCTTGAACCTGGGAGACGGAGGTTGCAGTGAGCTGAGATTGCACCACTGCACTCCAGCCTGGCGCCTGTCAACAGAGCAAGACCCTGTCTCAAAAAAAAAAAAAAAAAAAAAAAAATTATCCAAAGTCAAAGGGAAATCTTCTAGAGTTTGACATTACCAAAGAAATAAGAACCTTTTGGGAGAAGGGGTTGAACTCCAAGCATGCGGCCAGTTCTCCAGTTAAAGTCTTAGCCAGATTTTCAGGCTACCTTTAGTAGGAACCTGGATATTCGGGTAGAAAAAAAGCGTAGAGGAAAGCTGAATCACCCAATGTGTTGGTTGACCCAATATCTTTAGTTCTGCAAAGCCATATATGTACCAAACACATAAACAAAATCATAGGAAGGATGTGCTTAGAGAAAAGAAATAAATAAGAGGTAAATTGGGTCTTACTAACATGCAACCCATACCTGACACCACTTAATTTGTTTACCAGAGAAAAGGAGTTTCTCCAATATTACATGGAGTCTCTTGTTATTTATTTACACAAGATCTAGTGTCAAAAATAAATACTGTTTGCAAAGAGACAAGCAAATAAAATTCATGGCCCAAAGAAAATGTAACACAAAAAAAGAGACACAAAATAATTCTATATAGCAGTGTACATACAATAATTTAAAAATCACAGTTGATACAGTAAATAAAATATAAGAAAACATTGCCCAAATAATCAAAAAGCTGAAAACAACTGATAGATAACTGGAATCTATAAAAAAGTGTTATATAGATTTTTAAGGTTATTTTTGAAAGAAAATTCTTAGACAAATTGTATTTAACAGTTTTTATTTTAGCAAAAAAATTTGTGAATTGAGTAGCCTCCTGAGCCAGAGTAGAATCAAGGGACTCCAGAACAGACACATGGTGGAAGATTTATGAACAGAAAAAAAGAAACTTACATACAGAAAACTGAAGTGAGGTACAGAAACAGTCATTTTGGGCACAGCTAGGCATTTGCTTTATTTGAACAGTTTGAGCAGTTAGCGCCCTTTGATTGGCCAAAACTCAGTGATTGGGACAAGAGCAGGCTACAATGTGTTTATAGCTCCATTTAGGTTATAGTTCCCTATGTATAGGTCAACATTTGGGTTGAATTTAAAACATGTGAGGAGGCAGAATTAGGCTAAACTTGATTTAACACTATAGTATATTAAACTAATAAAACGACGAATAGATTTAACAGAAAATTGGACACAGTAGATTAATTAGTTGAATAATGAAGAAAGCAATAAATATAAATTTCACTATGCTTGCCTTTCTTCAAATAATTTTCCACATGTATTCATAGAGATTATTATAAACTGATAATTTGGTCACTCTTTTAAAAATAATAAAATATAAATATATGTTTGCATGTGTCTTTATAATAGAATGATTTATAATCCTTTGGGTATATACCCAGTAATGGAATTGCTGGGTCAAATGGTATTTCTATTTCTGTATCCTTGAGGAATTGCCACACTGTCTTCCACAATGGTTAAACTAATTTACACTCCCACCAACAGTGTAAAAATGTTCCTATTTTCTCCACATCCTCTCCAGCAACTGGTGTCTCCTGATTTTTTAATGATCACCATTCTAACTGGTGTGAGATGGTATCTCATTGCGGTTTTGCAGAGACTTGGAATCAACCCAAATGCCCATCAAATAATTGACTAGATAAAGAAAATATGGCACACACACACCATGGAATACTATGCAGCTATGAAAAAGGATGAATTCATGTCCTTTGCAGGGACGTGGATGAAGTGAGAAACTATCATTGTCAGCAAACTGACACAAGGACATAAAACCGAACACTGCAAGTTCTCGCTCAAAAGTGGGTGTTGAACAATGAGAACGCATGGACACAGGGAGGGGAAAATTACACCCTGGGGCCTGTCAGGGGTTGGGGGTTAGGGGAGGAATAGCATTAGGAGAAATATCTAATGTAGATGATGTGGTGATGGATGCAGCAAAGCACTATGGCACATGTATACCTATGTAACAAACCTGCACATTCTGCACATGTGTCCCAGAACTTAAAGTATAATAAAATAATTGTAATACAAAAATTACTGCCCTCAGATCCCAATGCTTCATGTATTCCTGAGGCTGATCTCATAACCATGTGTAAGCACACAGTTAAAATCATCCCAACTGTCATTCCCCATCACTACATGGGCATCTGAAGCTGGCCCCTTCATTTGTGCATATGAATGCTGCTATCTTTGCTATCTTTGGCTTATGTATGCTGATCCTAACCACTGTAGGCATGTAAGCATCTGTAGCCAACCCTGCAGCTGAGCATGTGCACCCTCTGATCCAAATTCCACTGCTGCTGAACATAATCTCTTGCCACAGGACCCAGAGGTACTTCTGAGGATGTCAGTAGCTTTCACATTCACCATTTCCCCCATAGCTCTTGTTGTTTGTATTAGTCTGTTTTCCTGCTGCTGATAAAGACATAACTGAGACTATGAAGAAAAAGTGGTTTAATTAGACTTACAGTTCCACATGGCTGGAGAGGCCTCAGAATCATGGCGGGAGATCAAAGACACTTCTTAGATGGCGGTCCCAAGAGAAAATAAGAAAGAAGCAAAACCAGAAACCCCTGATTAACCCATCAGATCTCATGAGACTTATTCACTATCATGAGAATAGCACAGGAAAGACTGGCCCCCATGATTTATTTACCTCCCACTGGGTCTCTCTCATAACAGGTGGGAATTCTGAGAGATAGAATTCAAGTTAAGATTTGGGTGGTGACCCAGCCAACCCAAATCATCTGTCCCTTGCCCCTCCAAATCACATGTCCTCACATTTCCAAACCAATCATGCCTTCCCAACAGTTCCCCCAAAGTCTTAACTCACTTTCATTAACCCAAAAGTCCACAGTCCAAAGTCTCACCTGAGACAAGGCAAGTCCCTTTCACCTATGAGCCTTCAAAATCAAAAGCAAGCTAGTTACTTCCTAGATACAGTGGGTGTACAGGTATTAGGTAAATACAGCCATGCCAAATGGGAGAAATTGGCCAAAACAGAAGGGTTACAGGGCCCATTCAAGTCCAAAATGCAGTGGGACAGTGAAATTTTAAACCTCCAAAATGATCTCCTTTGAGTCCAGGTCTCACATCCAGATCATGTTGATATAAGAGATGGGTTCCCTTGGTCTTGGGCAGCTTCACTCCTGTTGCTTTTCACGGTACAGCCTCCCTTCAGGCTGCTTTCATGGGCTGATGTTGAGTGTCTTGTGACTTTTCCATGTTCACAGTGCAAACTATCAGTGGATCTACCATTCTGGGGCCTGGAGGATGATGAACCTCTTCTCACAGCTCCATTAGACAGTGCCTTAGTAGGAACTCTGTGTGGGGGCTCTGATCCCACATTTCCTTTCTTCATTGCACTAGCAGAGACTCTCCATGAGGGCCCCACCTCTGCAGCAAACATTTGCCAGAGCATCCAGGCATTTCCACACATCTTCTGAAATCTAGGCAGAGATTCCCAAACCTCGATTCTTGACTTCTGTGCACCTGCGGACTGAGCACTGTGTTAGAGATTCCACCCTCTGAACCACAGCCCAAACTCTATGTTGGCCCCTTTCATCCATGGCTAGAGTGGCTGGGGCACAGGGTACTAAGTCCCTAGGCTGCACACAGCACAGAGACCCTGGGCTTGGCTCATTAAACCACTTTTTCCTCCCTCTGGGTTTGTGATGGGAGGGGCTGCCATGAAGTTCTCTGACATGGCCTAGAGACATTTTCCCCAGGGCGTTGGGGATTAACATTAGGCTTCTTGCTACTTATGCAAATGTCTGCAGCCAGCTTAAATTTCTCCTCAAAAAATGGGGTTTTCTTTTCTACTGCATCATCAGGTTGCAAATTTTCTGAACTTTTCTGTTTCTCTTTTGAACGTAATACCTTTAACAGCACCGAAGTCACCATTTGAATGCTTTGCTCCTTAGAAATTTATTCAGCCAAATATCCTAAATCATCTCTCTCAAGTTCAAAGTTTCACAAATCTCTAGAGCAGGCACAAAATACCACCAGTCTCTTTGCTAAAACATAACAAGAGTCAACTTTGCTCTACTTCCCAGTAAGTTCCTCATCTCCATATGAGGCCACCTCAACCTAATCCTGATTGTTTATATCACTATCAGCATTTTCAAAACCATTCAACCAGTCTCTAGGAGGTTCTAAACTTTCCCACATGTTCCTGTCTTCTTCTGAGCCCTCCATACTGTTCCGTCCTCAGCCTGTTACCCAGTTCCAAAGTCACTTCCACATTTTTGGGTATCTTTTAAGCAATGCCCCACTCCATTGGTACCAATTTACTGTATTAATCTGTTTTCATGCTGCTGATAAAGACATACCTCAGACTGGGTTGAAAAAGAGGTTTAATTGGACTTACAGTTCCACATGGCTGGGAAGGCCTCACAATCATGGCAGGAGATGAAAGGCACTTCTTATATGACAGTGGCAAGGGAATATGAAGAAGAAGCAAAACTGGAAACCCATGATAAACCCATCAGATCTCATGAGACTTATTTGCTATCACAGGAGAATAGCATGGGAAAGACCAGCACTCATGATTCTATTACCTCCCACTGTGTTCCTCCTACAACATGTGGGAATTCTGGGAGAAATTCAAGTTGAGATTTGGGTGGGGACACAGCCAAACCATATTATTGCTAAAGTTATGCAATTGCCGATGTTGTGGACCCCACCTCCCTGAATCACCAATCTGCCAACTCCTCTTCCATCCCAGAATCACTGCATACCCCCACATTTGGCATCCAAATCTACAGAACACTCCAGCGTACTTACCCTCTCTGTCATTCTCTACCCCTCTTGAGTTGAGGGTCTTTCTTTACCAAAGCCAGTTTATAAAACCTGGAAGAGGTGGCTACTTCTTCAAATGCACAGATAGTTATGCAAGGCTATAAAAATCACAAAAAAATTAGGGAAATATAACACCACCAAAGAAACACAGTAAAATTTCTGTAATTAAATCCAAATAAATGAAGAGTCACAAATTGCCTGACAAATAATTCAAAATCATTGAAAAGGAATTTCAATGAGCAAGAAGAATACAGATAAACAATGTAAATAAAATGACAAAATGAAAACTTAAACTATGAGATAACATAAGAAAAAACAATACAGAAACATTTTGAAGTTGAAGAATATAATGACTGAACTGAAAATGCAATAGAGAGCTTTCATGGCAGATTCTATTAAGCAGAAGAAATAACCTGTAAACTCAAATAAATCTCATTTGAAATTATCCAGTCAAGCACACAAAGGAAAAAGTAATGAAAATAAATAAATAAATCATGGAATTTGTGAGAGGCTGACAGAAAACTAACCTTTGCATTGTGGTTTGCAAGAAACAAAAGAGAGAGCAAGGAACAGGAAGATTTAGGAAAAAAAAAAAAAAAAAGAGTGGCTGAAACTTCCAATATCTAGGGATAGATATGAATATTCAGAAACACAAAGCTCAAACATTCTCAAACTGGTTTGATCAAGAGTTCAATGTAACATATCATAATCAAACTATTATAAATTGAAGAAAAAATAGATAATCTTGAAAGCAGCAAGAGAAAGAGAATAATCATATAGAAGGGATGGTGATAGAACTATCAGTAACCTTCTCACCAGAAAAGTTACATTCCATGAGAGAGTGGGATAATATATTTACAGTGCTGAAAGAATAAAAAAACTATCAATAATACATTATTTGCACAAGTTGTCCTTCAGAAATGAGAGAGATAAAACTTACCAGGCATGCAAGGACTGAGGAAACTCATTGTTACTAGACCTGCCTTATAAGAAATGCTGAAGAGAGTTATTCAAGCTGAAATAAAAATAGGTTAATTAGTAACATTATAAGACAGAAAGGTGTAAAATTCACTGGTAAAATTAAATATATATTAAAATTCAGAGTACTTTAATACTGTAATGCTGATGTGCCAATCATTTAAATTCTAGTATAAAGGTTAAAAGACAAAAAACTATTTAAAAATATACAGCTACAGTAATTTTTAGGGATACATAATATGAAGAGTTGCATATTGTGACATAAAAAAAAACAAACTAAATTTAAATAAAAAACTCTGTATTTTCCCCCTCATGCATGTGAGGAAAAGGAATCATGCATGTGAGGGGGAAAATACAGAGTTTTCTATTTAAATTTAGTTAAGTTGTTACTTAAGAAGTTACAGTTGTTATCAGACTGTTTTAAGTAAACAATATTTCATGTAAGACTCAAGCTAACTACAATGCAAATCCTAAGGCAGATATTCAAAAGATAGCGGGAAAGGCATAAAATAATACCACTTCAGGTGATTATCAAATCACAAAGGAAGAGAGCAAGAGAAAAATAAAGGAACAAAGAATCTATAAAACAACCAGCAAAAAATAACAAAATAATAATGATACATCCTTACTTATCAATATTTATGTTAAATGTAATTTGATAAAAATCTCCAATCAAAAGACATAGAGTGGCCAAGTGGATTAAAATATAAGACCCAGTTTTATGTTACCTACAATAGACTCATTCTGGTTTAAGGACAAAAAAAGAAGGGTAGGCTGGAAAGTATCGATCAAACTATAAAAATTTTCTGTTAGGAGAAATACTTTCAAAAAATAGATTGTATGGCATAATAAATATAGTTAATAACAATATATAATATTCTTGAAATGCTAATACAGTGCATAAGTGTTCTTACCACAAAAATAATAATTATATGAGATAATTAATATGTTAAATAATTTTACTTACGCAATGCATGTATACATCAAAACATCATGTTGGACATAATAACTACATGAAATTTTTTTAAAAACGTTAATGATTAATTCTTTGAATATGGCAAGTAACAGTCAAAACCATGTAGGATTGTTCTGAATTCTGTTGACGTTCACCAATTATAATCATAAGCTTATGCAACATTTATGTATGTTTAAGAAGTTTTCTCTTTTGAATAGGAACTCCGTCTGCTGAGAGGAGACACAGCTCAAATTTAACATGCTGTTTCTAGGCCAGGTGCATGGCTCATGGCTGTAATCCCAGCACTTTGGGAAGTCGAGGGGGGATCCCACCTGGGGTTGGGAGTTCAAGACCAGCCTGACCAACATAGAGAAACAAACTGCTTCGGAAAAATCTTTATGTCATTAATGAAATTAAGGTGAAAATTTTTTTAAATAATTTGAAACATATGAAAATAAAGATACAATGTCCAAAAACCTCTGGGATAGAGCAAAAGCAGCACTAAGAGGGAACTTTGTAGTGTTAAATGCCTGCATAAAAGGGATAGAAAGATCACGATTCACAACCTAATGTTGCACCTCAAGGAATGACAAAACAAGGATAAACCTAACTCAAGCTTGCAGAAGAAAAGAAATAATAAAGATCAGAGCAAAACTAAATGAAATTGAGCCAAAAAATACAGAGGATCAACAAAATTAAAAGGTTGTTCTTTGAAAAGGCAAACAAAATCGACAGACTGCTAGCTAGATTAACCAGGGAAAGAAGAGTGAAGATTCATATAAGTGCAATCAGAAATGAAAAAGGAGACATTACAACTGATACCACTGAAATAGAAAAGATCACCAGAGACTGCTATGAACATAGGTATGCCTACAAGATAGAAAACCTAGAGGAAATGGCTACATTCCTGGAAACATATAACCTCAAAGGCTGAATCTAGAAGAAATAGATATCCTTAACTGATGCATAATAAGTACAGCTAGTGCTCGACTTACGACCACGGTCGGGACCGCGGACTGGTCGTAACGCAATTTGGTTGTAAGTTGAGTAGGCTATATGTACAGTTGAAATGGTACACGCAGAGATGGTAGTGCTGCCGGAAGCTGGTCTGCACTGTTGTACACCCAGCTGGGCAACGTTTGCGCTGCCAGACACGGAGCAGTCGTGGCTAGCGATTGTGGTTGTAAAGTCGAATGGTCGTAAGTTGCATAGGTGGTAAGTCGATCAATACCTGTAGTGAGATTTAATCAGTAATAAGAAATTCACCCCCCACCACTAAAACAAACCCAGGACCAGGTGGATTTACAGCCAAATTCTACTAGAAGTATAAGGAAGGAGTGGGACCAATCCTAAAATCAGAGGAAAAATTACTCTGCTCAGCAAGTATCATCCTAATACCAAAGTCAGAAAGGACACAATAACAAAGAAAAGAAAACTGTAGACAAATATCTTTGATGAAAATAGAAGCAAAAATCCTCAACAGGTACTAGCATGTGAATCAAATAGCTTATCAAAAAGAAAATATGCCAGCTGCAGCTTCAGCAAAGCCTCGGGATACAAAATCAATGTGTGAAATCACAAGCATTCCTGTACACCAATAACAGACAAACAGCCAAATCACAAGCAAACTCCCAATCACAATTGCTACAAAGAGAATAAAATAACTAGAAATACAAGTAACAAGGGATGTGAATGACCTTTTCAAGAACTATAAACCACTGCTCAAGGAAATAAGAGAGGACACAAACAGATGAAAAAACATTTCATGCTCATGGTTATGAAGAATCAGTATTGTGAAAATGCCCATACTGCCCAAAGTAATTTATAGATTCAATGCTATCCCCATCAAGCTACCATTGACTTTCTTCACCGAACTGGAAAAAACCACCTTAAACTTCGTATGAAACCAAAAGAGAACCCACATAGCCAAGACAATCCTAAGTAAAAAACAAAACAAAACAAACTAAAAAAACAAAGCTGGAAGCATCACACTACCTGACTTTAAACTATACTACAAGCCTACAGTAATCAAAAGAGCATGGTACTGGTAACAAGACAGATATATAGACCAACAGAATAGAACACTGGCCTTGGAAGTAATACCAAACCTCCACAACGATCTGATCTTTGCAAACCTGACAAAAACAAGCATTGGGGAAAGGATTCCCTATTTAATAAATGGTGTTGGGAAAACTGGCTAGCCATGTGCAGAAAGCTGAAACTGACACCTTACACTAAAATTAACTCCAGATGGATTACAGATCTAAATGTAAGACCTAACACCATAAAACCCTATAAGAAAATCTAGGCAGTAGCATTCAGAACACAGGCATAGGCAAGGACTTCATGACTAAAACAACAAAGCAATGGCAACAAAAGCCAAAATAGACAAATGGGATCCAATTAAACTAAAGAGCTTCTGCACAGCAAAAGAAACTATCATCAGAGTGAACCAGCAACCAACAGAATGGGAAAAAAAGTTTTGCAATCTACCCATCTGACAAAGGAGTAATATCCAGAATCTGCAAATAACTTAGAAAATTTACAAGAAGAAAAAAAACACCCCCATCAAAAAGTGGGTGAAGGATATGAACAGACACTTTTCAAAAGAAGACATTTATGTAGCCAACAACCATATGAACAAAAGCTCATCATCACTAGTCATCAGAGAAATGCAAATCAAAACCACATTGAGATACCATTTCAAGCCAGTTATAATGGCAATCATTAAAAAACCTGGAGACAACAGATGCTGGAGAGGATGTGGAGAAATAGGAACACTTTTACACTGCTGGTGGGAGTGTAACTTAGTTCAACCATTGTGGAAGACAGTGTGGTGATTCCTCAAGGACCTAGAAATAGAAATACCATTTGACCCAGCAATTCCATTACTGGGTATATACCCAAAGGATTATAAATTGTTGTATTATAAAGACACATGCACATGTATGTTCATTGTGGCACTGTGTACGATAGCAAAGACTTGGATCCAACCCAAATGCCCATCGAAGATAGACTGGATAAAGAAAATGTGGCACATATACAACATGGAATATTATGCAGCCATAAAAAATGATGAGTTCATGTCCTTTGTAGGGACGTGGATGAATCTGGAAACCATCATTCTCAGCAAACTGACACAAGAACTGAAAACATGTTCTCACTCATAAGTGGATGCTGAACAATGAGAACACATGGATACAGGGAGGGGAGGGGAACATCACACACCGGGGCCTGTTGGGGGGTGGTTGGGCTAGGGGAGGGATAGCAGTATGTGGGGGGATTGGGAAGGGATAACATTAGGAGAAATACCTAATGTAGATGATGGTGGTATGGATGCAGCAAACCACCATGGTAGGTGTACACCTATGTAACAATCCTGGATGATCTGCATAGGTACCCCAGAACTTAAAGTATATAAAAAAAGAATTACAAAACAAGAAAAGAAAAGAAAATATGCCAAAATCAAGTGGGTCTTATTCCAGGCATACAAGGATGTTCAAAAATACACAAATCAGTAAATGTAATCCTTCACTACATGAACAGAATTAAAAAACAATAATCATAAAATCATCTCAATAAACTTAGAGATAAGCCTTTAATAAAATTGCCTAATGATAAAAAATCCTCAATAAACTAGGTATATAAGAAAAATCTCAAAATAATAGAAGCCATTTATAACAAACTCACAACCAACATTATAATTAATGGGGAAAAGTTGAAAGCATTCTCCCTAAGAACTGGAACAAGACAAAATGCACATTTTCACCACTCCTATTTAACATAGTACTAAAAATCCTGGCCAGAGCAATCAGGAAAGAAAAAGAAATGAAAGGCATCCAAATTGGAAAAGAGAAAGTCATATTAATTCTGTTTGCTGATGATATGGCATTAGAAAACTTCCCCCAAAAGACTTTTCTGGATTTAATGCATAAATTCAACAACATTTTAGGATACAAAATCAACATCTAAACATCAGTAGCACTTCTATACATTAATAATGAACAAACTGAGAACCAAATCAAGAGCTCAATCTCCTTTAAAATAGCTACAAAAATTAACATACCAAGAAACACATTTAATCAAGTAAGTGAAAGATCTCTATGAAACTATGATAAACTGATGATAGAAATCATAGATAACACAAATGGAAAAATATCGCATGCTCATAGATTAGAAGAGTTAACATTAAAATGATGATGCTGCTCAAAGCACTTTACAGATTCAATGCAATTACTATCAAATTACTAATGTCATTTTTCGTAGAATTAGAAAGAAAATCTTAAAATTCACACAGAACCAAAAAAGAACATAAATAGCCAAAGCAATGCTAAGCAGAAAGAGCTATACTGGAGGCATCATGTTACCTAACTTCAAATTATACTGTGAGGTTATAGTAACCAAAACATTATGGTTCTGTTATAAAAATAGACATACAGATCAAAGGAACATAATGGAGAACCCAGAAATAAGGCAGTCGACTTATATTTGACTAAGTCGGCAAATTCGTATGCTGGGAAAGGGACATTCTATTCAAGAAATGATGCTGGGAAAACTGGATAGTCATATGCAGAAGAATGAAGCTGACCCATATATCTCACCAATTACAAATGTTAACTCGAGATGTGTTAAAGACTTAAATGTAAGACGTGAAACTATAAAAATCTTAGAAAAAAAACTAGGAAAAACTCTTCTGGACATTGGCCTAGACACAGAATTTATGACTAAGACATCAAAAGCAAATGCACTAGGACCAAAAATAGACAAATGGGACTTAATTAAACCAAAAATCTTCTGCAGAGTAAAATAAATAATCACCAGAGTAAAAAGATAGAATAGTAGAAAATATTTGCAAAGTATGCATCAAACAAAGAAATGATACCCAGAATCTGCAAGAAACTCAAACAACTCCATAAAAAGAAAGTCAATTTCATTAAAAAGTGAGCAAACAACATGAACAAATATTTTGCAAAAGAAGACATATATTGATAACAAGCATGTGAAAAAATGGTTATTATTACTAATCACTAGGGAATTGCAGCTAAAACCACAATGAGATAACACTTTATACCAGTCGGATGGCTATTATTAAAAATTCAAAAGCAACAGATGTTAGCAAGGATGTGGAGAAAAGGAAACATTAATATGCTGCTGATGGGAATGTAAATTAGTGCTACCTATATGGAAAACAGTATGGAAATTTGTCAAAGCACTAAAAATAGAGCTATATTCGATCCAGAGATCCCACAACTGGGCATCTACCCAAAATAAAGGAAATCGATATATTAAAAAGATAACTGTAATCATGTATTTATCATAGCACACTATTCATAATTGCAAAGATATGGAATCAACCTCAGTATTCACCAATGAATGGATGATTGAATAAACACAATGTGGTATGTGTATACCTATATACACACTAGGGAATACTACTCAGCCATAAAAAAGAACAAAAATAGGTCTTTTGTAGCAATATGGATGGAACTGGAGGCCATTATCTTAAGTAAAATAACTCAGAAACAGTCCAGTACTGCATGTTCTTATTTATAAGTGCGAGCTAAATAATGTGTATACATAGACATACAGAATAAAGTAACAGACATTGGATACTCAGAAAGGTAGGAGGATGGGAGAAGGTGAGAGATGAGAAACTATCTAGTAGGTACAATGTACTCTATTTGGGTAATGATTACAATAAAAACCCAGATCTCACTACTATGCATTATACCCATGTAATACAACTATATTTTATACCCTCAATCTATAAAAATAAGAAATATAAAAATAAATAAAATTAAAAATTATTTGGGCTGGGCACGGTGATGCATGCCTGTAATCCCAGCATTTTGGTTGGCTGAGGTGGGCAGATCATCTAAGGTTAGGAGTTTGAGACCAGTCTGGCCAACCTGGTGAAACCCCATCTAAAATACAAAATACTAAAAATACAAAAATTAGCTGGGCATGGTGGCATATGCCTGTAATCCCCGCTACTTGGGAGTCTGAGGCAGGGGAATCACTGGAACCCAGGAAGCAGAGGTTGCAGAGAGCTGAGACCATGCCATTGCACCCCAGCCTGGGTGACAGAGCAAGACTCTGTCTAAATAAATAAATAAATAATTCTTTGGATGCTCCTGGAGAAGATATTGCCCCTTACCCTTTCAATATCAGGAACTAATTAATTTCATAAGTATACAGAATTTGGTGAAAAATAATAGAAATTAACCTGTCAAACTTTTTCTTATTATCTACTTGCACACACAGAGTTCATTTCAACTTCATCCCTCTTTTGCAGCATTTTGAGACAGAAAGCATCTTCGTTCTTGTTTTCTTGTTTTCTTTTATTAAAAATACTTATCTATACATGCCTCCATGAAACCTGAATCACCAGTTTATGTTCTGTCCCTAATACTGCATGGATTGTGTGGTCCGCTTCCCACTTTGCTCTTGGCTTTGTGAAAACGGTTCTTCGTATATTCTAAGTAACTTAAATCATGTTTTAGGAAAACCTAGTCCTATTCTCCTTCAAACTGCCAGTACATACCATTTCCTGTGAAACTTCCACTTCCTGTGATAGGATAACAAGATAATAAAGATGTGGAAAATACCTTTCTTTTGTAGTATTAATTTCATGCAGGTTCAGATTTAATGTATGGTTATCTAATCTGATTTTGTACTATTATGCTTTCATTTTGACATTCTGATTCTAACTTAACATAGGTTAACATTGCTGGTAGTTTTCTAAAATTGTTGGACTAGACACTTGTTAAAGATTTTGCTTGGGTTTCATCCGATACTACAACCTCATCCTGATTTTGTCAATAGCACAATCACCACTTTCTGGGCTAAATGTTCTCTATAGGCTTTATTTGCTCAAAGCAGGAAGATTTTCATTGGCCCCAGTGTCTTCTGATCTTGTTCCTGGAGAGCCTGCTCCACAGGCTGCTCAAGCACTTTTCTCCACATGCCCTCATGCAGTTACTGCTAGTGAAACAAATGCCAAAAATATGTCTATTTCTACACTCATCAAACATACTTACAACCTAGCTGTCTCCAAAAACCACACAGAGCTCTGTAACCATTTAAAATTAAGGCTCAATGATGCCACAGAGCTCAGATTTGAATACTATACTCACAAACCTCCACACTCTTCAATGACCTTTTCTGTTCTCATCAACTACTGACAGACATTCTTTGCAGGTTTGGTTTTAGAGGACACCCTATTTAATACACTTTTTGTATTTACTGAAAATATGTATTTGGAAGCTGCAATTGTATAACAAATGTGCATTTAAAATTTAACAAGACCAAACAAATGATTGTTTCCCACCACTTTAAACCTGCTTTATCCCAGTGTTCCCCATGTTGGTAAAATGGAACATCCAGTTGCTAAAGCCTAAAGTATTATATATTTAAAGACTTCTTTTTCTTTACCCTTGCATTTAATTAGTCAGTTTGCTTCCTTTCTTTACTCTTCTCACTTTAGTGCTTGGATCACTCTCATTTCTCTTTGAGATTTCACTGAGCCTTTGGCCTGGACTTCCTACCTTTAATACTGCCAGTGTCTCACAATGATGATCCTCATAAGTCTGTGTGTGGTGGGGGTCGGGGTGGTAATGGAGGTCATGTTGAGAAAGAAATTGGTTGGGAATCTTTAAATTTTAGGTTGAGCTTCAAAAATTCTGGATCAGAGACTTTTTAAAAATCGTAAAATTTGACTACACTGGATCCATCTTTCCACATTGCCACAGGGTATGTGTTTTAGTTTGCCAATCTGTCAAGTCTTCCCTGTGGTATCCTAACCCTAAAAACAGGTTTCGGTTGCCAGTTTTCATCCTTTATAGTTATGCTGCTGTTTTTCTCCTAGTAAAAGAGGAAAGAAAAATGTGCTGCTTGTATACACACATCACTATTAACAATAAAAAATAAAAATATATCTTATGCATAGGAATGTCAACTGAAGTCATGTATATATTTGGAAGTGGAGAATATTTCTACATATTTAATACTCTAGGATAAAGCATCCATAGTTCAAATAATAAAATTTAAGGTGCCATTGTATTACCTGGGTTGTAGAAAATTGAGAATAGAATTACTTCTTCAACAATAATCCTTCATTTATAATAAAAGATGCACATAATGCCTTAAAGTCATAAAAGACCATTAAATACAATATCTCATTTGATACTAATGACTCTACCAAGTAGAAAAAAAGGAAGGGATATTCAGAGAAGCTGATTTATGAAAATGAACACTGTTAATGATGAAAAAGTGAATATATCTTGGTCTTACGACTCTAAGACATCAACATTTTCTAACCAAGGACATAAACATTCTATAACCTCTGAGTTATAAATCGTCTTAACATGTCTATCTCATTTGCTTCTCATATTCACAATATTGATAACTCAATGGTTCCTTATCAGGGCCTATGAGTGTATGTCCCATAGATCATAGTCGTTTAACTTGAAGGAGACGTCTAGTTTAATGAAGAGAATGAAATCCAGGGTTGACATCCAATTCTACCATCTACCATCTTCTGTAGGAACTAAAGCATGATATAGTTTCAGGAAATAAATAAATTTTGCATATTATAGAGAGGAATACATTTTCTATGGCATTACTGCTTTCTATGCTAGAATCCAGGGGTTCCCTCCTCTGGGCCATGGACCAGTAGTGGTCAGTGGTCTGTTAGGAAGCGGTCCTACAGCAGGAGGTGAGTGGCAAGTAAGCAAACAAAGCTTCATCTGTATTTACAGCCACTCCCCAAGGCCCATATTACTGCCTGAGCTCTGCCTCCTGTCAGATCAGCAGTGGTGTTAGATTCTCAGAGCAAAGCAAACCCTATTGTGTACTGCACATGCGGGCATCTAGGTTCCATGCTCTTTATGAGAATCTAATGCCTGATGATCTGTCATGGTCTCCCATCACCCCCCACCCCCACCCCATGGGATTGTCTAGTTACAGAAAAACAAATTCAGGGCTCTCACTGATTCTACATTATAGTAACTTGTATAAGTATTTCATTATGTATTAAAATATAATAATAGAAATAAAGTATACAATAAATGTAATGCACTTGAGTCATCCTCAAACCATCCTCTCCCACATACTGCTCTGTGGAAAACTTGTCTTCCACAAAAGCAGTCCCAGGTGCCAAAAAGTTTTACTGCTCCAATCAGCTGTTCATTAAAGTCAAACTTTAGGTACATAATGTAGTTGCACATGCTTTATTTCCTTTTTGTTGAAGATATAATGTGAATTTAAAATTTTTGTTCTCATATATTTACGTAGAGAAATAAAAGGATATCTCAAGTTGAGGTTTAGATCCAGAAACTTATTGGCCAATTTATGTAATTTGTTTTGGAGAACTAGGGCTACAGATAATTTAAAAGTATTGTAGTAATTATCAAGGAGGACAGTGGAATCGAGGGAAGGGTAGACAAAGTTGTAGCATGTACTTATAAACATCTGGATTTATAACAGGTGTACTTTAAAAACAAAAAGCTACACATATGATCCATAACTTTAAAAATCATTTAAAAAGTTATCAGTGACTAGAACAATGTATTTTTTATCCTTATACATAGAAACTGAATTTGAGAATAGGGTATTTAATTCACTTGAGCTCTTCTAAGGTGACTAATTTGAAAGGCTATGGTGAACAATTAAAATTGCACTTTTATTTTTCAAATCTGCAACTTGAGATGTCACTATGTGTTTACAATTTCTTTTCAAAATTAAACGTCAATTTACTGTTATTTTTCTTCTGGTATCTAAAAATGCAAATAGGCTAGATACATTAAAAAATTCTTTGAAGTAAGGGGAAAAAACATTTTCAAAGCAGATTTTGATTGTATATAGCTTTTGCTTATTTACATTCTTAGGAATATTTTTTTCTCAAACCCATTTGGAAATGCTACCTTGAAGACTGATATTATAGAAGAAGCACTTTCTGAGTTGACAGCCCTCCACTATTCCTCCTCACTAAACACTCTACTTTTTATTTCTTGCTATGACAATAGTGTTAAAATCTCTGAGGTAGTGTTTAGGCTGCTCTCAGACTGTTTCATCAATTTGGTAGCCTTGAACTTCTTTCTAAAGAAACTAAATTGATGTCTTTTGAGCTCAAAAAGAACAGTGTCTCTGAGTTTCCACTGAATAATACATTGATATATTTTTGAAGTCATGCTAGGTTTACCTAATTTTTTTGCAGTAATGGAAAATTTAGAAATTTTACATAAAGGAAAACCTAGCATTTAAGTCTCTGGATTTCACTTTATATGATAGAAACACATAGAGACATGATCAAAGGCCAGAATATGGCAACCAGTGGCTGAGGGGTTTGTTGTTTTTCCTAGATCCAAGGTTTTTTAATGACCTGTGCACAGTGTACATTAGTAAACATGCTGGGGTAATTGTCATCCTGGGGCCACTGTATCAAACGAACACCCGATCTGCTACCATACCCCAATCCCACCTAGCATACAAAGGGAGGCTTGCCACCTTCCCAGGTTACAGGGCCAGAGCTATCTTCCCCTTCTTCATCACTCATAGGATTGTGAATTTCATGGAGGTGAGTTGCATAGCTTGAAATCCTCAAGAGACCTAGGGAAACAAACTCTCCAATTGGGCTAGGAACTTAAAGCACCATTTTTCCAGACAAAAGTTTGTATGCTTTTGACAAGTTGTACTAATCAATTATTAATATTTTTGTTTACTCAGTTTTTGTTTTGAGTATTTCTTTTATTTATAAATAAAAATTTCAGGCAAATGATTTAAAAATGAACAATTATGTGATTGCACAATTATTGTTGATAATAGTTACTTTTTAGGTTATTTTTTCTTATCCTTATAACTAAGTTATATATTTTATTTTGGGGGGACATTTTCAGATATACAGCAAAAGTGATGTGATTTTTAAGGGATAGTTGCCCTTAAAGTATCTTCCTTTTAGTGACTAAATGTTGAAAGAAACGTAATTCTTTAGTTGAAATTAAGTAAGTTATCAGTGCCCTTCACCACTAACCCTGGAGTACTAACTATGGCTAAAATCTTGGAGTTTAAAGACTAATGATTCTATTCCATGATGAAAAAGGTACCACCTCTCCCATCTTCCACATCCTCCATTACCAGGCTGCAAAAGGAGAAGAGCTGAAATTTCTGGAGCAAGTTATATGCATGTTGGACGTGGCCTATAGGACCCAAATACAGGAGAAGCTGATTTGAAGCTGATAATGGCCACCAATGTGACATTAACAAGTAAAACTAGGCAAAAGTATGTCTTAATAGAACTGATTATTTTGAATTCACATTTGAAATAGAATGATATATGTAACTAACAAAGAGATTAAAAACATGTTTTCGGCTGGGCAGTGTGGCTCACCGCTGTAATCCCAACCTTTTGGGAGGCTGACAAGATGATTTCTTGAGACCATGAGTTCATGACAAGCCTAGGCAACATAGAGAGAAACCCATCTCTACAAAAAAAAAAATTCTTTTAATTATTCAACTGCGATGGTGCATGCCTGTAGACTCAGCTATTCAGGAGGCTGAGGCAGGAGGATTGCTTGAGCCCAGGAGGCTGAAGCTGCTGTGAGATAAGACCATGCCACTGCCTGAATGTCAAGAGTGAGATTATGTCTCTAAAACTCTCTCTCTCTTTCTCTCTCTCTCTCTCTCTCTCTCTCTCTCTCTCTCACACACACACACACACACACACACACACACACACACACATGCAGGCCATGTTTTCTGCTAAATGCTACATTTATATGTTGTTATTATGTCAGATATTAAAATAAATCTAGGAGATATTTGAAACCATGCCTTCTGTTTTTCTCTCTATACTTTTTAAACATGTTTGAATAAAGTATAGTAAGTGAACTAGATACATTATTATTATTAAACAAGCATCTTTTGGAAACACTGAACACCTAATAACTAAGATAAAATGCTCTAGTTATTCATTTATGATATAAAACACCCATATACTGTGTGGAGAGCCATGGTATCATTTTGTGCTACAAAGAGAACAATATAATGAATAGTAGCATTTAGTAACAATTAAAAAAAATCTAAATACAAGTCACACACTGTTTTAAATCCATATCAGTTTAAATGTGTGATCTGACAATAGACTATGTTTTCCATAATAATAACCTTCTGCATTAGTATGAAAGATATCAGAAAGGCAAAATGCTCTGCCTGCACCAGATATTCTGGTAGATAAATTATCACTATTTTTTAGTAACTGAGTTCTACAACACTGCTTGCCATCTTTTTTTTTTTTTTTTTTTTTTGAGATAAACTTTTAGTCACTGTTCCTTTGAAACTGTTTTTCTAGCAGAATAAATTTATAGGTCTTATAAGTGAATAATAAAGAATAGCCAACAACTTTATTCAATAGTTGTGGTGTCCAAGAACTTGCATGTCTGTATATGAGACTTAAAGTAATTAAAGAAAAGAGAGAGAGACTTGTGCTATAAATTCCCACATGAGTTCAAACAGAAATTCCCAAATATGACTGCTATTTTGTGCTCAAGCCCTTTACCAGAGGAAAAGAAAGAATACACAGTAGACAGATGTACTACGTTGGATATTTTCATTTTCTGGCTATTCTTTGGAACAGAGCAGGGTTTTTCTTAAGTACATGTATACACACATTACACATATACACGTGGATTACAAATACATACACATTTTAACCCCTATACAGAAAATGCATAGATACAAGAAATAATTATTCTAAAAATCAATGTCAAACACAGATTGTAATAAGCATTTGTTGTTTTGGGTTCTTTTGTTTCTGGTTAGAGCATGTTGCTCCCACCCTTTTTTTCCTTGACTTTCTTATTTCTGTTATACTCTCCCTCCCTCAAATGGGCAAAGAGCGACAGGGTGGGAAAGTTGCAGGCACAGAAAATAGTTGGAGTCAGGAAATCTATGAGGTTAGACAGACTTTTCCTACTAATAAGGAAAATAAATTGTTTATTGCATTTTGTTTAGTTTTGAGCAGAGTGTATATTTAATTTTGTAAGTTAAGCATTTTGTGGCATGTCTGTCAATTTTAAGTTGGCATTTTAGTCTTTACTTCACCAGAGCCACAATGCAGTATAATGAAGAGACAGATTTGATATTATCTACATTTCAATTTATATAAATTTTCACTATTGTTTTCTTTGTCAGTAGCGACCCTCTGGAGGGTTGAAATAGAAAGAAAATAGTGAAAGTAGTGTTTGCTGATAGTCCTATTAATAACTGAACCTAACCTGAGCTTTTGGATTGCTGTCCTTGTTAATATCCCAGGAGAGTAAAGGAAATAGCGATTAAAAAAAAAATTCTACAGGGACACAGTTCTGACAACACAAACTTTATAGTTTGTTTTTTTTTTTTAGTGAAAGACAACTTTTCAATTGCCTATGTAGTCTTATTAAATTTTTTAAAATTAAATTAGCCTAAAAAGTTCATTTTGTGGCATGAATTGGAGATTATTCTTAAAAATCTTTTTTCTGTCAAATTTTTATTTGTCTTGTTGCTCCAAACTTGTCAGTTATATTTCTTGTATTTCTTTATTTCATTGTAGATATGGTTTATTTTAATGCAAACATGAGAGTGACATTTGGATACAGCTTCTATGATTCCAAAGTTGAAGTAGAAATAAACTGATGGCTAATAGTAAGAAATGATGGTTGGGAGTTTCCTAGCATAATGAGTGGATATCCAAATACCTGAGAGCTCTAAGTTTTCCTCACAATAAAGGGTATGATATTTTCACATCTTCTAGTGGGTAAGGAGGAGAGAAAGTTAATTTTACACTTCCAACCTTCATACATTTTTCTGCAATACCTACTTTATCCATTATTAACTTTTCAGGTAAAATTTACATATAAGGCAATGTACAGATTTTAGTTTACAACTTGATAAATTTTGTCAAATACAAATATCCATATATACCTATAAAATCAACACTCTAACCAAGATATGAAATATATTCGAAATATGTTCATCCTCTTACCAAGTTCTCTTTTGTCCCTTTCTGCTTCTCTCAACTTCTGCTGACAAACTAGTGTTCTGATTTTTATCACTATAGATTACTCATAAACTAATCTTAAAACTATTATAAATACAATAATAGAATATAACAGAATAATAAATATGGTAGCCTTTTGTGTCTGGCTTCTTTCACTTAACATAATACTTTTGAAAATCCATCTATGTTGTTCTGTATATCAGTAAATCATTCTTTGGAGAATCCCAAGTGATCTCAATATGTATTTCCAGTTCCACAAAGTGACAAAGATATACATGGATGTTAAATATACAGGGAAATGCCTTTTGACAGATACATATTCCCATATAATGATCACTGAAATCAAAGATTTAAAAACTTTTCATCATTGCTAATAATTCTCTTGTGTTTCTTTTCAGTCATCCCCACCTCACTCTTCGGAAAACCATCTAATTTTTATCAAGATAGATAAGTTTTGCCTCTTTTAGACCTGACATAAAGTCATACAGTATAAATATTTTAGTGCTTCACTTCTTTTGCCCAGCATATTTTTTTTGACATCAATCAATATTGTCATGTGTATCTGTAGATGATTGATTTTTATTGTTAAGTCATATTACATTGTACAGATATACCACTCCTGTTTTTTTATAATACTTCTCTTGGTGGATACTCAAGTTGTTTTTTGCTATGACTACTACAGTAAAGCTTTCACGATTCTTTATGTACTGTACTTCTTTTTTGTTTATTTTTATTTATATTTTGAGACGGAGTCTCAGTCTTGTCACCCAGACTGGAGGGCAGTGACACAATCTCGGCTTACTGAAACCTTTGCCTCCCTGGTTCAAGCGATTCTCCTGCCTCAGCCTCCAGAGTAGCTGGGATTACAGGCACCCACCACCATGCCCGGCTAATTTTTTGGTAGTTTTAGTAGAGACGGGGTTTCACCATATTGGCCAGGATCGAACTCCTGACCTCAGGTGATCCGCCTGCCTCAGTCTCCCATAGTGCTGGGATTACAGGTGTGAGCCAACACACTCGGCATTATGAACTTCTTTTTGAAGGTATATGTTTTAATTTTAATTTGTTTATTTCCAATTTATGGATGAGCCTAGTTCAATGAAACTGTTTTAGGCAATAGTAGCCCCCATCCATTCCGCCTTTCAGTCCTCATTTCTTTGTGGGGTGATGCACATTAGCTTTTGAGATACTTCACAGAAATGAGACAAAGTTATTTCCTTTAATGAAAAAGGCATTCATTTAAATGTATGTCCGGCTCAAATAATGACTTTGCATTGTCCTTCATAAGAAACTTGCATAGGTATGGAAAGATGAATATTGATTCAAGAAAAGGTCAATTCATTTATTTCCTCTATTCTTTTATTTATTTGTTCAACAGAGGTTTATAAGACACCAACTTTAAATAAAATACTACATTAGAAGATACATTGGAGTTGCAGGAACATTGTTTTGTAATAATCAATTATGTTTATACTATATTTATGAAATTTAAAACTAACTTTAAATAAGAAAATTGAGTGAAAATAGAAGTCACAATGGCTGGCAGGTATCATTTAGCTATATAACATGGTTGGGTTTTTTTGCTGTTGTTGTTTGTTTTTGAGCACATGTTTTAGATATATTTGTAGTCCAGTAGATAGTCTTTATTTAAATGACTTTCCCAATTCTCATTCTTCAAGTCAATTATTGAATCTTTTAATCCCAAGCAATTTTTTATTATGTAAAATGTAGAGAATAAAATTATAAATTATTTACTCTTTCCATTGTAGGAAGCAGCCAATTTTTCCCTTCATTTTATAATGAAGAATTTCTTAGTATATAAATAGTATTTTCCTGGATCAGGGATAAATATCAAAATTAAGGATGGTGATACTCTTGTAACAGTTCCTCTAGTTTACATGTATAACAAAGAAAACCATAGAAACACAGTAAAACTTTTTGATTTTGCTTGTTTTGTTTTGTCTTGCCTTGAATTTATACTAACTCTGGGGTTAGTATAAACCAGGTGGTTAGTGTAAACCATCTAGGTGGTTGAACCATGCGGCTATTCTGGACTTGAGTCAGCAGATTTCTCTTCCCCTCCTGTGGCATGACACGATGATTTCCTAGTTGATATAATATCATAATGCAAATATCAAAACAATGAGGAGTGATAACCCTGTTTCTACAATACTGAACTCCCTCTTTGCAAGGTCATTTTGTTAGAATTAGATGTGGCAGGCTTGGCAACATTCAGTCTACTGGCTAACAGTCACTCAGCCATATTTTTTTATTTGCTTTCTTTTATGTGAATATTTGGCTGCCATCTACAGGATGTATAGTTGAAAGTGATAGGATACAGCTATTCTAAATGTATTTTTAAATCTTTAAATGTACTTTTAAATCTTCCAATTATCCTATGGATGTCTTCAAAAGTAGTCACTTCTATTTATAATCCTATAGCATCTCTTTGTGAAGCCAGATTTTCTTATGTTGTTAGTAAGCAGGCTTATGAAAGTATCAGACAACTTATTTCACATGGAAAATGAAATCCATAAAAATGAGGATTCTTTCCTAAGATTCCTTAAAGAATTTTAAGTTACTGTATTTTTTTTAGATTGCTCCTTCTGCCTTTCTCCAAAAATTTCAAAATTAGATTCTTTATCATGAGTTGGGGAAACTAAAGAGGATCTAAAATTTATGTAATTTTACAGATCAGTTTATCCTCTTATTAATCCAGTTAGATCTTTACTAAATGTCTATAATGTACCAAATCTGAAATGTCCAAAATAGTGCGTAGGTCTGGACTTTACAAATTCAAGGTTAAAAGTTAAATTGAAATACTTGTTTATTGATTGGATTTTATCCCCATCTAGTGCCTACTTGTTTAACAGTTCCACAATATTATCTTCATTTTTGACCTATGCATTAAATACAAAGGAGGTTTAAGATTTCCAAATGTTGACTGACCTCACACATGTTCTGCACCTTCTACTGTTTTCCCTGCATACCTATATTCCAGGGGATTTTTTTTTTTTTTGCCATACGATCATTTGGATATGATGTTGTCTGATTCACAGACATTGCTTGTTTTTATTTTTATGAATGGACAATAAAATAACTTGTTTGATGGGACATCTGTCATTATTTGCAAATATATCTTCTTTGAGGTAATTTCTTTCATCTCTGAATTACTGGATATACACTATCTGGGGACTTTGCACATTTGAGAGCCTGTTGGTATGATTTGATTCAATTTCTGCTTCTAACAATGCTCCCTAAAGAATATAAGCGTCTATGCTGGAAGACTAAAAAGAACTAACTGTAGAGATGAGTAGTTATCCTCATAATGATGAAGCAGAACAAAACAACATCATAATAGACCTAGAACAAATAAAGGCTACAAAGAAAACAGAACATAAATTTACAGGGGCATATGAATATGAGGAAAATAAGGCATGTTTCTATTCACAACAAAAATTATGCATATCAAGTAAACTGAATAACCCTGCTAAGCTAAAATAGTAACTTTTCTGAAAAAACAGCTCATTTAATTTTTTTCCTGACAGGATTTTTTTTCAGTTTTTAAAAAATTAAACTTAGCTTTTAATTTTATTTGAGTGGTCAGTTTGATATGTCTGTAAACAGCTTATTTTGTCATAATTGTTTGTAAGCTTATAACAAAATAACCATAATGCAGACATCCAAAATAGTTTTAATTCAAACTTAGGAGGAAAAAAATAACTGAAGGACACATATTTTTGGGAAATGAAGTAAAGTCCAGCATACTTCCAACCATTTATTAGAAATGGACTGAAGTGACTTAAAAGAAGCAGAATTGGAGATAAGAATATACATTGGCTTCTGTCACTATTGAAATGGAATGAGCTGGAATAGGGCTATTATGGAAGAAAAGTATGTGAAACATCACATAGATAGAAAAAATTGATAACGGATACCAAGAATTCACATATATTTCTTCTTTCTAAAAGAAGAGGACTTTTTTTTGTTATATTGGGGAGCAGTGTTTACCTACACATTTCCCATAAGCCATTACTATGTATTAACTTTTAAAAGGTTTTATATCACCCATAAAGAATGTACGAAAGGGCTGGGCATGGTGGCTCACATCGGTAATTTCAGCATTTCGGGAGGCCAAGGCAGGTGGAACATTTGAGGTCAGGAGTTTGAGACCAGCCTGACAAACATAGTGAAACCCCATCTCCTCTAATAAAAATAAAAATAGCCAGGTGTGCTGGCAGGTGCCTCTAGTCCCAGCTATTTGGGGGCTCAGGTGAGAGGATAGGTTGAATCTGAGAGGCAGATGTTGCAGTGAGCCAAGATTGTGCCACTGCACTCCAGAGAGAGCGAGACTCTGCCTCAATTAAAGAAAAAATGTATGGAGGTACATAATTCATCAGGATAAGAGAGAAAATGGCACATAAGTAGGAAAATTATGGCATGCAAGGTCTTAAGGTTAACACGGCAATATTTAAAAGTAACAAGTTTAATTGTCACAATGATATGATTACAAAAGTATAAAATTTAAATATAATTAGTCAATAGCCATATACAACATTAATATATTTATAATAGACATTTTATTATCCAAGAAAAACTAGGATTTGCAGTAAAGGAATTATAAATATGTGCCCTATTTTCCTAAAAGGGAATATAAAATGTAAACCACAAAGAAAAATATGGGAATACTGAGTCAAGTCTTAAGTAAGCTTTGCAGTTGAAAACACACACAAAAATGACAAATATAAGATTAAACATACTTTTATTAGAAGAAATGTAAATTGAATAAAGCTGAGTATTTAAAATATAGGCCAAATTAAAGCACCTATATATTACAAACTGTGCAAGAGAAACTTAAATGTAAAAAGATAAAATATAAAAGATTCTATTAATCCATAGTTAGATCACTCTCAAACAACTAGGAGTTTTATTTAACAATAAAAATATAGTAACATAATGTAGAAATATGAGCTAATGAAAACTATTTAACATGATTATTGTCATACAGTAAGCACTCCTTATTTATGAACCATAATCTTGTAATTCAACTGTGAATCAGAAGGAGGGCACCTCAAATGTGGCTTTAATATTAAGAAATACATAATACATAATTAGGTAGCACAAGACAATATTGTAAAAATGTTATTTATTTTAAAATTAATGTAAATATGCCATGTAATCACAATCAAAGCCCTATGGATGTTTTAGCTGTTTATTTTTTTTAGGTTTGGGGAATAAAATTACTCTTTCTTCCTCTACTTAAACATAATTATGCACATGGATTAAATTGCAATGACAACTTTATTATTCAAAATATGAGAGCTGGGTTCTAGATCTTGTCTTGTTTCTGAAGCTAAAATTGGATTGGGCACTCTTTCCTCTTAAACTGAATTTACTCAACATGTAGTTTCAAAGGGGAAAACTGAATAACTAAGGAGATATAAACTGATGGAAGGAGGTCACAATGGAAGCAGAAAGCAAGTCAAGTAGCAACTTACAGTTCACGGAATGAAAGAACTATTTTGTTTAGGTTTCAAGGCGAATAAAACACTGGAAATTTTAAGTTGAGATGATATGATCTGATTAACACTAAATTACTTCTGCTTTGCTAATGATAGAATACAGTGTGTGGAGGGGAGTGCGGGCAGTGAAATAGGCCTGTAAGAAGGGGGTTGCAGTTGAATAAATGAGCTACATTTGTGACTTTGGCTAGAATTACAGAAATGGAGTTAGTGATCAGTGGTTCAATTGGAAAGTATCTCCAATAAGAGATAAGAGTTTTAAACATCAGGATTTAGTTATAGATTGGATTTGAGGAGTGAGAGAGATTTAGAAAACTCTAAGTTTTACTGGATTTAGAGGTGAGAAAATAATGAATGATAGGCAACTCAACTGAGATAAACCTTGGATGGAATTGAAGTGTGTGTGTGTGTGTGTGTGTGTGTGTGCACGCACACACACTTGTGAGGAAGGGAATAGTTTTGCTCTCACATTGCAGGATTTGAGGTACTAGACAAGCAAGTTGAAGTAGCAAGTAGATATGTGGATATATATAGCTTAGACTCATGAAAGAGGGAGAAGCTAGTGATGTGCATTTGTGAGTCTTCAGTATACACAAGGTTTTTTAAGCCCTAGAACTGGATGAGGTCATCTAGAGAAAGGATTGTCAGCAGAACAGAGGAGCAGGCCTTTCTAAATTAGCAGCTATGTAGGTGATACAATCACTGGGTCGAAATACTGAGAAAGAGAGTACAATGAGGAGCAAAGAAAACAAGATGCTTGTAACCTTGAAAGTATAAAGAAATGTTTGAAGTTAAAAGTAAATATTAAAGCGTGCCAAATAATCGTTGATGACCTCCACAATTTCTATTTCAGCTATGTGCTGGATGAAGAGCATAAATGGAGAGAGGTGAGGAGAGAATTATGAAAATTGATAAAGTAAAATCAGTGAATGTAAAAAACTTTTTTGAAAAAGAGAGGATAAATGGGGAAAAGTATCAAAGGAAATTCTTTGGTTTTAATTTTTAAATGTACTTTTATACATATATGAGAAGAACACATCCTTGTATGCTGAGTAGGAAGATAAAAATGGTGATGCCAGTAAAAGGAGATAATTGCAGGGAAAAAGCCCTCAAGAAGATGACAAGTGTTGAAATTCTTTAACCCAGATAACTTCTGAGCAATATATTTTGGCATGCGCTACCACACCTGGCTAATTTTGTATTTTTAGTAGAGATGGGGTTTTTCCATGTTGGTCAGGTTGGTCTTGAACCCCCAACCTCAGGTGATCTGCCTGCCTCAGCCTCCAACTGCGTCCAACCTTTTTGTTAAAAATTTTTTTTTAACAACCATTCTCACTGGTGTGAGGTAATTTTGTGTGTGTGTGTGTGTGTGTTTGTGTGTGTGTGTGTGTGTTTTTGTGTGTATGTGTGCTTTTGACTGGTGTTTTCCTGATGGTTACTGATGTTGAACATATTTTTATATACTTGTCAGTTATTTGGATGTCTTCTTCGGAGAGGCATCTATTCAAGTCTTTAAACAACTTCTTAGGCTATTGAGTTGTAGGATTATCATACATATTTTGAAAATCAATCCTTTATTGGATATCTGGCTTGCAAATATGTTTTCCCATTCCATAGATTGCCTTTTCATTTTGTTTATTATTTCATTAGCTCTGTGGAACTTTTGGAACTTTTTATGTTTGATATAATCTCACTTATCTAGTTTTGCTTTTGTTATCTGTGCTTTTGGTGTCCTAGCCAAAAAATCATTGCCGAGATCATTATCGATGAGCTTGTCCCTACATTTTGTTGTAGGACTTTTACAATCTCAGGTCTTACATTTAGATCTTTAATCCATGTTAAGTTAATTTTTATATGATTGTAAGTCTCAAATTTCACTCTTTTACATGTAGATATCCAGTTTACTCAGCTTCATTTATTGAAAAGATTATCCTTTCTCCATTGTACATTCTTGGTACCCTTGTTAAAGATCAGCTTACTGGACTGGGCGTGGTGGCTCACACCTGTAATCCCAGCACTTTGGGAGACTAAGGAGGCAGGCAAATCACTAAAGTTTGGGACTTTGAGATCAGCCTGGCCAACACAGTGAAACCCCATCTCTACTAAATATACAAATTAGCTGGGCGTGGTGGTACACACCTGTAATCCCAGCTACTCGGGAGGCTGAGGCAAGAGAATCCCTTGAACCAGGAGGCAGAGGTTGCAATGAGCTGGGATCACACCACTGCACTCCAGCCTGAGCGACAGAGTGAGACTGTTCTCCAAAAAAAAACAAAAACAAACACACACACAAACAAAACAAAAGATCAGCTGATTCTATATGTGTGAATTTGTTTCTGACTCTATTTTGTTGCATTGGTCTATATGTCTGTATTTACACCAGCACCGTATTTTAAATTAACATACTTTGTAATATATTTTGAAATCAGGAGATGTGATGCCTCCAGGTTTGTTCTCATTGACAAGGCTTCTTTAAAAACCTGCTGGCACCAATAAATTTATTCAGTAACATTGCAAGAAACAATATCAACACACAAAATAAGTTGCATTTCTATACGCTAATTATTTCAAAAGTAATTTAGAAAAATAACCCCATTTACAATAGCACCAAAAGGAATAAAATACTCAGGAAAAAATTAAACTGCAGGAATGAACGAGTTGTATACTGAAAACCACTAAAGAATGATGAAGGAAATTAAAGAAGACACAAACAAATAAAAAGCCTGTGTTCATAGATTAAAAGATTTAATATTGTTAAAATATCCATACTTCCCAAAGCAATCCAATGCATTCCCAATAAAAATCCCAATGGCTTTTTTTTTTTTTACAGAAATGGAGAATGCATTTAATGTAGTAATTTGTATTTTGAAAAATATGACAGCCTAAATAGTCTTCTTTAGATAACCTTTCTTTACTCCACATGCTTTAAATTCCTTTTTCCTCTCCTAAGCTTTTAAAATTTCACAAGGTGAAGAATATAAGTTTCCCTATTTTCTGATGGTGAAATAGCCTCTGTGTTTAGCTTCCTGGTTCCTATTAGCTTCTAGCCCTGAGTTGGTTACTTGGTTGAATATTGATGGAGCAGCAGGAGGAAGGAGGGAGTGTGACACTTGGTAAGATTATGGATCTTGATGGGTAAAACTTGATTTTAAAACAAATCCCTGAATTATTACTCAGTGTATGGCCTTTTGACCCTGTAAATGAGAGACTGTGGTTTATAATGATTTATAAGGAAAAAACTACACCAACATTATGAGAGAACTGAGAATGATTTATTATTTCTTTGAAACCACAAATGGGATTCTCTCAAAATCAATTTCTACAACTTTTCTAACTGAACATAGAGATTTTTTTTATATTTTGAATTTCAGATTAAATTTTAAATGACACGATTTCATTAGTATCTTTAATCAAGATATTCCTAGTGATAGGTTCCAACTTGCATAGTGACTGTTCAGTCATGTAACACAAAATATTATGAATACTTTTTTTAAACAGTTTTCACATTTCCTCTCTTTTTCTCCACACACATATTATACATTCTCTTATAACTGTGTCTTTAAATGTTATTATTTTGTACAGTCAAAATACCATTGCGAATCAATATTGAGGTATAAAAAGATATAAAGCTGCCAATGTAATGGATTTATTTGAAAGTGTAGCAATGTAGTACCTATCTAATTCAATGGAACACACTAGCAACTAGAGAAATGTTATTGACTCATTGCTTTCAAAATACTCAGATGTGCAGAGGACTGCTAATGCATTTTGTGACATATATTGATATTCAAATAAAGATACAAGTGATTTTTTTTCTGTTTCCCAAACTAGATAATTTGATATATTATTAAATAGAGCAATTATTTTATATCATGTTAAAGTCTATTGTTGACTAATCAATCTTTCCCCCAACCATCCAATTCTCACACTGTTGATCCACTCTTCATTGGTGACACATGATCCTGAGGGGCAAAAATAAATTCATATTTTAGTTGTTCAAACAAAATTTTTCTTACCTCTGAGAACAGAAAAATATGTAAACAAATTTTAATGAATGAAAATACGATTTTTGTCAACTGCCTGAAGCAGATAAATTAATGGAAAATATCTATATCTGAGGTCAACAAAATACTGATGATAATAAAAAGCCTCACATCTTAAAGTACTCTGGAGAGTGAAAGAATAAGTACTGATTTATGTCATGGCATCACAGCCATATTACAGAGCTATAAAACTCACCAACATTCAAATAGCATTTAAGAATTTATTTATTAATTATGGCAAAAGTGTTTTATCCTAGTATTCAAAATATAGTATAAGTTCATCATAAACTTGCATTTAGCACAAAACATCATGGAACAAAGAGAAATTCTAAAATCAGAAAATTATAAAATAAAAGCACACATACTGATATCAACATAATGATGTAATATTGTTATACTTTTATATCAATATTTGTATTGTCTATCACCAACTGCTATAAAATAGCTGTATTCTATTTTCTAAGTATGCCCACTGAGCACTTCAAACATCAGCTAGAACTTTTTTCCCACTTGATGAGAATAAATGTTGTCGATTAATTTTATAAAAGTAAATTATACTAAATATATTATTATTATTATTTATATATATTTTGTTGCATTTTAGGTTTTGGGGTACATGTGAAGAACATGCAGGATTGTTGCATAGGTGCATACATGGCAATGTGGTTTGCTACCTTCTTCCCCATCACCTATATCTGGCATTCCTCCCCATGATATCCCTCCCCAACTCCCCACCCCCCGCTGTCCCTCCCCTAGTTCCCCTCAACAGACCCCAGTGTGTGATGCTCCCCTCCCTGTGTCCATGTGTTCTAATTGTTCAACACCTGCCTATGAGTGAGAACATGCGGTGTTTGATTTTCTGTTCTTGTGTCAGTTTGCTGAGAATGATGGTCTCCAGGTTCATTCTTGTCCCTCCAAAGACATGAACTCATCATTTTTTATGGCTGCATAGCATTCCAGGGTGTATGTGTGCCACATTCTTCCTGTCCAGTCTATCATCGATGGGCATTTGGGTTGGTTCCAAGTCTTTGCTATTGTAAACAGTGCTGCAGTGAACATTCGTGTTCATGTGTCCTTACAATAGAACGATTTATAATCCTTGGGATATATAACCAGTTATGGGATTGCTGGTTCAAATGGAATTTCTTTTTCTAGGTCTTTGAGGAATCACCACACTGTCTTCCACAATGGTTGAACTAATTTACACTCCCACCAACAGTGTAGAGTGGAGAACATGCTCTCCAGCATCCTTTGTCTCCAGATTTTTTAATGATCACCATTCTAACTGGCTTGAGATGGTATCTCAATGTGGTTTTGATTTGCATTTCTCTAGTGAGGAGTGATGATGAGCATTTTTCTGTATGTTTGTTGGCTTCATATATGTCTTCTTTTGTAAAGTGTCTGTTCATATCCTTCTCCCACTTTTGAATGGGGTTGTTTGTTTTTTTCTTGTAAATCTGTTTTAGTTCTTTGTAGATTCTGGATATTAGCCCTTTGTCAGATGGGTAGGTTGCAAAAATTGTTTCCCATTCTGTTGATTGCCAGTTCACTCTAGTGATAATTGTTTAAGTTTAATTAGATCCCATTTGTCTATTTTGGCTTTTGTTGCCATTGCTTTTAGTGTTTTAGTCATGAAGTACTTGCCTATCCTATGTCCTGAATGGTATTGCCTAGGTTTTTTTCTAGGTTGTGGTAGATTAAAGAAAGTCACAAATTCTTGACATTCTCCCTACAAGAGGTGGAGTATATAAATCTGATTGCTTTGGTCATAATGCAGAAATGAAGCTGTACCCATTTGGCATTTTTACTTTCTATCACTTGGAACACTCCCTGTTGGAGAAGCCAAGCTCCTTGCAAGGTGACTGATGACCTAAGACTATTGTATTAGACTTTTCTTGCATTACTTAAATAAAGAAACATTTAATATTGGATGATATATAAAGACAAGAAGGGTTATTGGCTCATGGTTCTGCAGGCTTTACAGGAAGCATCGTGCTGACATCTGGTTAACTTCTGGGCAGGCCTCAAGAAATTTACAATCACGCTGGAAGGCAAAGGGGAAAGCAGGTATGTCACATGACCAGAACCAGAGCAAGAGAAAGAAAGAGAGTAGGGAAGGAGGTACAACACACTTTTAAATGACCATATCTATCAAGAACTCACTCACTATTGCAAAGACAACACCAGGCCATGAGTGATCCATTCCCATTACCAAAACACCTGCCACTAGTTCTTAACCTGCTGCTTTGGGATGAAAATTCCACATAAGATTTAAGGAGGAATGGAGATCCAAACTATATCAACTATCATGATGTGGAAAACAAGAACATGGAAAAGCCTTAGAGAATAAAATGCCACGGGAAGGAAAGACACTAAAGAAGCAGTCATAGGAGTGCAAAAGCTAAGTTGGAAGTTAACCCTTCAGCTCCAACTGAGCTCTTACCAATTTCTAACCAACAAAAATGATTAAAATAAATCAATGTTTTAGAGACTTAAGTGCCTAAACTTAAGTGCCTCAAGTCCCTAAAACATTAATTTATTTTAGGCACTAAAGTCCCTAAAACATATTAAAATTTTTTAATTAATGTAATTTAATTTTTAATTAACTTGATTTAATTTAATTTAGTCATTTTTGTTTGTCAGAAATTTACGTCTTGGAGTAGCTCAAAACTTAAACATTTGATTTAAATAAATGTATTAGAAAATATAAAATACTGAAAACAATTGAATTTATTATCTTTCTGGAAAAGAGAGAAAATAACATGCTAAAAGAAAACCATAAATGGAAATAAAATAGAAAGTATGTAAAACAAAGAAACAAATATTCTTTGAATATTAAATTTAGTGGAAAATAGTTAAAAGAAATTCTTTTAAAAGGTTAATAAAATTGCTAAAAGAAAACCTTAAATTAAGTTAAAATAGAAAGTGTGTAAAACAAAGAAACAAATATTCTTTGACTATTAAATGTAATGGAAAAAATTAAAAGGAATGCTTTTAAAATGTTAATAAAATTAACTAGCTTGGCAAATCTGGACAAGTAATGGAAAGATAAAATAACATCAGAAACAGTTATTCTCTCTATATAGTAAAACAATTTTAAAGCAATTTGATTTATCAGTTCCTTGCAAAAAATTTTAAAATCACATCTAATGAATGGATTTTATATAATTTTTAATTATAATTAAACTTAAGAGAAAAGAAAATTCTAAATAGTATCAACAGAAGAAATATAAAATAATTTCTCATAACATAACTTGTGTGATAGAATTGAAAGAGGCAGATACACATCATATCTTTTGAGTTTGCATATCAGTCTCTGCTAATCATAGTTTATCAAGCCCCATAGAAACTTTCCATCTTGAATACTCCAAATATGCAATATTTCTTCTTTCTTATTCCATCATATCAAAATTGCTATATAAAAGGCATTACTCATGAATTCTTCGCCAAGGCTGATGTCCAAAATGTTATTTCCTATGTTGTCTTTAGCATTCATATACTTTAAGGTATATTTAAATATTTAATCCATATTGAGTTAAGTTTTGTATATGGTGAAATGTAGGGGTTTAGTTTCATTCTTCTGCATATGGCTGGCCAGTTATCGCTGTACCATTTATTGAATAGGGAGTCTTTTCCCCATTGCTAATTTTTGTTAAATTTATCAAAGATCATATGGTTGTAGGTATGTGGCTTTATTTCTGGGTTCTCTATTCTGTTCCGTTAGTTTATGTGTCAGTTTTTATATAAGTACCATGCTGTTTTGTTCATTGTAGCCACATACTAGAGCTTGAAGTTGGGTAATGTGATGCCTGTGGCTTTGATCTTTTTGCTTATGATTGCTTTGGTTATTTATGCTTTTTGTTGGTTCTGTATGAATTTCACAATAGTTTTTTCTAATTCTGTGAAAAATGAAGTTGGTAGTTTGATAATGATAGTATGGAACCTGTAAATTGCTTTGGACAGTATGACCATTTTAACAATATTGATTTTTCCAATCCAGGAGCATGGAATGTTTTTTTCATTTGCATTGTCTCTGATTTCTTTCAGCAGTATTTTGTAGCTCACCTTGTAGAGATCTTTCACTTACTTAGGGTGTTTTTTTTTTTTGCTATTGTAAATGGTATTGCATACTTCATTTGTCTGTTCGCTTTAACAGTATTGGTATGTAGAACTTCTACTGATTTTTGTAATTTAATTTTGTATTTTGAAACTTTACTAAAGTCATTTATCAGCTCTAGAAGCCTTTTGGCAGTCTTTACTGCTTTCTAGACAGAGAATTATACCGTCAGTGAAGACAGATAATTTGACTTCTTCTTTTATTTGAATGCCTTTTATTTTTTTATTTTGCCAGATTTCTCTGACTAAAACTTTCAGTATTATGTTAAATAGGAGTGGTGAGAGTGGGCATTCTTGTTTTGTTCCTACAGAATGGGAAAGGATATCCACAAACTATGTGTCTGATGAAAGTCCAATATAAAGAATCTATAAGAAACTTAATTCAGTAAACAAAATACAAGTAATCCCATTAAAAAGTGGGCAAAGGACATCAACAGAAACTTCTCTAAGGAAGTCATATGACATATTAGTATGCAATAATATATAAAAAATGCTTTAACATCATTAATCATCAGAGAAATGCAAGTGAAAACCACAATGAGATACCATCTCATGCCAGTCAAAATAGCTAGTATTGCAAAGTCAAAAAATACAGATGCTGACGAGGCTATGGAGAAATGGGAATGCTTATACACCGTTGGTGGGAATGTAAAGTATTTCAGCACTGTGGAAAGCAGTATGGAGATTTCGCAAAGAGCTTAAAACAGAACTGCCATTTCACCCAGTAACCCCATTACTGGGTATATACCCAAATAAAAAATAAATCATTCTACCAAAAAAACAATGCTCACTTGTATGTTCATCACAGCACTATTCACAACAGCAAAGACATGTAATCAACCTAGGTGCCCATCAGTGGCGAATTAGATGAAGAAAATGTGGTGCATATACACCATGGAATACTATGCAGCCATAAAAAGAATGAAATCATGTCCTTTGCAGCAATGTGGATACGGGTGGGGTCATTATTCTAAGTGAATTATTGCAGAAAAAGAAAATTAAATACTGCATGTTCTCACTTGTAAGTGGGAGCTAAACATTGAGTACCCCTGAACATAAAGATGGGAACAATAGACAATGGAGAGTACTAAGGGGAGAGGGTGGAATAAGGGCTGAAAAATGACCTACTGGACACCATGGTCACAACCTGAGTGATGGGATCATTTGTACCCCAAACCTCAGCATCAGGCAATACACTCATGTAACAAGCCTGCATGTGTACCCCTTAAATAAAAAATAAAAGTTGAAATTATAAAAATTAAAGTACCAAAATAAGAGGCATTGCTAACATAAGAAACACAAATGCTAGATGGAAAAGTAATGTTTTAATGTAAAACTGCCAGCAATACTGTGGTGTAGCAACTGCAGCAAAAAGCAGTTTTGGTTGCAAAATGGGTTCATCAAAAAGTTCTGCTTTATGGTGAATGGAGATTGTATTACATTATTTCTTGATAAATCGACAGTTTCTGTCTTAAAAGATATACACTATAGCTGTTGTCTGATGGAAATTTTCATGTAAAGAAATGTTAGGCAGTTTTGCATGTGGCCCTGCATAGTGACTAAAGCCATATGTATATATCAAGGAGGATACTAGACTAGAAGCAAATAACCTGAAAACTCAGATTCAATATAAATATCTGAATTTTAAAATTATAACTTCAACTAAGAAGTCTGACTACAGTTTTGACATAGAACCATGTCCCCACCAACACACACACACTTGCCAAATAGAAGTGGACACAATAAAAGTGTAAATAATAAAATCCATTTGGAAACTCCAGGGTTAAATATGCTTAAAGAATATTCTCTGTTACAAGATATCTTAGCAATTTAATATGCTAATACAATTGGTACATTATTTTTAAAAAGGATATAGGTTATAATGTTTTTACAACTATGTTCCCTCATTTTCCCCAATGCTAGACCTTGGGAAGGCTAATATAATAGATAACATATACAAAAGTGATAATATTTGAAACAAAACTTTTGTTCTGCAGCTGATTAATGTCTATTTTTTAATAGCAAAATGGATATAAGTAAAAACTATCTGATGGGGCTGTGACTAGGATTAAAAATAATGAGCTTAAATTTTTTCTCAGAGTTTAACCCTGAGTATGCAAATAAATAAATGGCATTATAATTATTTTTAAATATTATTATCCACAATTTTAAGTAGATATTCTTTATAAATTGTTTATCTTACATATAAACACAAAATATACCTAAAATTATATAAGTATGTTTAAGTAAAATTTTCAAAGGGCTTTAGCATGTATTAATTATTTCTTTCTGGAAACAACTTTCTGAATTATGTTATTATTATAGCTTACATATAATATAAGAACACTGAAGTTTAGAGAACTTTTAAGTTACCCAAGATCAAGAATCTATTATGTAGCTGTATTAGTCTGTTCTTACATTGCTATAAAGAACTACCTGAGACTGGGTAAATTATGAAGACTACCTGAGACTGGGTAATTTATGAAGAAAAGAGGTTTAATTAACTCATGGTTCTACAGGCTGTACAGGAAGCATGGCTGGGAAGCCTCAGGAAACTTATAATCATGGCAGAAGATAAAAGGGAAGCAAACATGTCTTACTATAGCAGAGCAGGAGAGAGAGTGAAGGAGGAGGTGTTATGCTCTTTGAAACAATCAGATCTTGTGAGAACTCTCTCACTATCATGAGAACAGCAAGGGGGAAACCTGCCCCCATGATTCAATCACCTCCCACCAGGTTCCTCCTTCAACATTGAGAAATAAAATTCCAATAGTCTGGTCTATTGGAAAATAAAGCAGAAGCTATATTTTGTAGAACCAAGTCATCTCACCCAGCCCAACTCACCTCTAAAACAGACAACCCATTCATTACCATACAAGCTATGGTCTACCTTAGACTATCTGAGTCCAGCCAGATTAGTCCAGACCTAAAGAGCTGTCACACTGTCTCCCAGAAGAGTGAGAGAAAAATAAATATTTCTGTTGTAACTCATCAAGATTTGGGGTAGTTTTCAGATGGTAGTGATAAATGGCACAAATACTTGGGTTACTTTTCATCTTTATTTTTCTTAAATTATGTTTAAATTATTTTCAATTTCACATAATTGTAGAGTTGAAAATCTGCAATTGCCTGGAAGATAATTTAGCCTCACACTTTAATTTTAAATTCAGTAAAACAAGTCTTTGAGAGGTAAACTCATGGGTCCAAACCACACATTTAGGGAAAAAAAGCAAAATTAAAATTCATGTATTATAATTGTGACTCTTTCTCCCATCCTTCCCCAAGGTGACCCATAGCATTTTACCAGGGTAACTGTGGAGGAAAGAGAAATGGTCAGATATTTTGTGGACTACTGGACACTGGCTCTCAGCTGATGTTGAGTCCAAGGGACCAAAGTTAAAGTGGTCCTCCAGTTAAAGTAGGGGCTTATGGAGGTCAAGTAATGAATGTACTTTTAGCTCGAGTTTCACTTGCGGTGGACCCACCCTTCTCCAGTGGGTCCTTGGACTCATCCTGAGGTCATTTCTTCAGTGCCAGGATGCATAATTGGCACAGACATATTAGCAGCTGGTAGAACCCCAATAATGGCTCCCCAACTGGTAGGATGAGGGCTATTTTGGTGGGAAAGACCAAATGGAAGCCATTAGAGCTGCCTCTACCTAGAAAGATAGTAAATAAAAAACAATAATGCATCCCTGGGGAGACTGCAGAGATTAATGCCACCAGCAAGGACTTGAAAGAGGCAGGGGTGGTGATTTCCACCACACCCCCATTCAACTCTCCTATTTGGCTTGTGCAGAAGACAAATGAATCTTGGAGAATGACAGTGGATTACTGTAAGCTTTAACAAGTGGTGACTCCAATTGTAGTTGCTGGACCAGATTTGGTTTCATTGCTTGAAATGATTTGGTTTAATTGCTTGAGCAATTAAACACATCTGGTACTTGGTATGCAGTGATTAATTTGGCAAATACCTTTGTTTCCATTCCTGTCCATAAGACTTACCAGAAGCAATTTGTCTTCAGCTGGCAAGGCCAGCAATATACCTTTACTGTCCTACCTCAGGAGTATGTCAACTCCCTAGCTTTGCATCATAAATCTCATTCAGAGAGAAATTGATCCTTCACCTTAGAAGGACTATCTTGACATGTCCCACACCACTTGACCCCTAGATATTTTACTGAGGTAGAAGTTTCCTGAATTTTAGTCTAATTTATTTCCTATCATCTGGCAGGCAAATATCTTACTAATAAGTCCAGTGTGTTTTCTACTTCTTGCTCACTGGATCCAGTCAGCATAATGTCATCAATATAATGGATCAGCAGGATATCTTTTGGAAGGGAAAACTGATCAAGTTCTCTTGTTTAAGCTTACAATAGCAGCCTTGGAATACTCTCAGTAACCTCCACTCTTGTGGATTTACTATTCTGGGGTCTGGAGGACAGTGGCCCTCTTCTCACAGCTCTGCTAGGCAGTGACCCAGTAAGGACTCTGTGTAGGGGCTTCGATCACACATTTTCCTTCTGCACTGCCATAGCAGAGGTTCTCCATGAGGGCTCCAACCTTGCAAAGCACTTCTGCCTAAACATCCAGATACTTCCATACATCCCTGAAATCTAGGCAGAAGTTCTCAAACCTCAGTTCTTGACTTCTATGCACCTGCAGGCTCAACACCACATGGAAGCTGCCAAAGCTAGTGACTTGGGCCTTCTGGGCTGAGCTGTACCTTGGCCCCTTTTGGCCATGACTAGAGTGGCTGGGACACAAAGCACCAAGTCCCTAGGCTGCACACAGCACAGGGGCCCTGGATCCTCTTAGGCTTCTCAGCCTGTGATGAGAGGTGTTGCCAGAAAGATCTCTAACATGTCCTGGAGACATTTTCCCTATTTGTTTTGGTGATTAGCATTTGATTACTTATGCAAATTTCTGCTGTGGGCTTGAATTTCTCCCCAGAACATGGGTTTCCTTTTCTACTGCATCATCAGGCTGCAAATTTTTCAAACTTTAATGCTCCTCTTGAACACTTTGTCCCTTAGAAATTTTTTCCACCAGATACCCTAAATCATCTCTCCAAGTTCAAAGTTCCACAGATCTCCAGGGCAGAGAAAAAATGCTGCCAGTCTCTTTGCATAGCAAGAGTGACCTTTACTCTAGTTCCCAACAAGTTCCTCAACTCCATCTGAGACCACCTCAGCCTGGACTTTATTGTTCACATTATCATCAGCACTTTGGTCTAAGCCATTCAACAAGTCTCTAGGAAGTTTCATACTTTCCCACATTTTCCTATATTCTTCTGAGCCCTCCAAATGTTCCAACTGCTTCCTATTAGCCAGTTCCAGTGTTGCTTCCATGTTTTCAAATATCTTTACAGCAGTACCCCACTCTACCAGTACCAATTTACTGTGTTAGTCCATTCTCATGCTGCTCATAAAGACATACCTGAGACTGGCTAATTTTAAAGGACAGAGGTTTAATGGACTTAACAGTTTCACATGGCTGAGGAGACCTCATGATCATGGTGGAAGATAAAGAAAGAGCAAAAGGATGTCTTACATGGCATCTGGCAAAGACAGCATGTGTAGGCGAAGTCTCCTTTATAAAACCATCAGATCTCCTGAGATTTATTCACTGTCATGAGAACAGCATGGGAAAGATTTTGACCCCCATGATTTAATTACCTTGCATTTGGCCCCTTCCATGACACATGGGAATTATGGGAGCTACAATTCAAGATGAGACTTCGATGTGGACACAGCCAAAACATATCAAATTATGACAATAATTTCAGCAAGTTTTTAAAGTTCTATTAAGGACAGCAACCAAATAATCATTGAGATTAAGTTTCTTCACATTTTAGTAGTTTTGAGAAAAAATGGGATTTTAAAGAAACAAAAGAAATGTGTCATTTTATATCTCAGGTTGGAAAGAAAAGTTCATACCCACTACAAGTTGAAATCCCTAAATATAAAAGTGATGTTTTGTTTAAATAAATCTGGTTTCTACGTTTAAAGTAATATTTTATTGGAATAAATTAGGCTTATCAATGTCAAGGAACATAGCATTTACATATTAAAGGGTTTGTCAAGAAAAATTAGATTCTTTATATATATGTGAAAATGTAGATCCAGTCTAGAAGATAATAAAAAATGTAATATAATTGACTGCCCTATTTTGGGTTTGTAGACCATGGAGAAAAATTCTGTTTCACAAGGATAAGAAGCTGTATTTTAATGGCTCATGTTTGGGCTCTTCAATTAAACTGGTATATCAGCTTTAAAGAAAAATAATAAGACATTTGGTTTTAAGTCAGGTCACTATCAGCATCACAGAACTGTTTAGTTTCTGTGATAGAAATAGAAATTCAGACACAAAGGCTTAACATTGAAAACTGCTAAAAGAATTTCTAAAATATAGATTTATCTTACCATGGTATGTTATACATTTATTTATCATTGCACAATTGACTATTAGTCTGTGACCAGAGTATGCACCCAGCAGATGTACTGGAATTGTGCTTGCCATTTAATTGAGCATGGCACTCAGGTTCTGTAGAAGGATATTATGTCTACATTTTTACATGAGCAGACATGTGTTATCCTGAATATTAATAAGCCTTATTGCACAGCTATGATTGTCCCTTATCAGTGGCATGTTAACAAAGTTCAAATATATGTACAGAAGTGCAGGGAGTGCTGTGTTCAGACGTGTCTTCAAAATGAGGCAGGTTTGTAATATAAGGTAAGGATCTGGCCTACGATGTAAGAAAACTGATAAACAGCCATTAATTTAAATGTGAATATTTAATAGCTCAATATATATTTAAATAGAATTATTAGTAATTATTCATAGAAACTTTGATGGAGTACTGCCAAAATATAGCATTTTCTAGCATTTAAAAAAACTTACTTATTCACCTGCCTCCCAGGTTTTTACAAGTGACAAGGAACTAACTCCATTGAGGATTCCAAACAGCGATTTCCATAAAAACAATTCAATATTTTTCTCAGAGTATGAGTATTTCTTTCTTGCCATTTTCTCTATAAAATTTGACTTCTATCCTTTGCTCTTTAAAAATGTGACTATTAAGGAGCATTTATTATACACATTCATTCATTGTTTAGCTCTCTGATATTGTACTCACTACTCCCTGTGGCTTTTTAAATTTAAGTTAATTATAATTAAATAAAATTTAAAAATCAGTTTCCCATTCTCATAGCCACATCTCAGATGCTCACTAGGCACATGGACATTATAGCTATGATGTATACATAGAATGTTTTTATTATTGCAGCAAGTTCTATAGGACTACACTCCTCTAAAGTTTTACTGAGAGCCTAATTAAAAATAAAGGAGTACAGTTTTTAAAGCTGTAAACAATACTATTCTCCTTATGATTACACTTATGATAAGAATGGTTATAGAAATGAGCACAAGGTACTTAGTAGTCTTTTTTACCTTTTATTGTTAAAAATTATATATAAGATTCTCATATTTAACTATTTTCACCAGTTAACTGATACTTTTTAACTTCTAATTATTCCATACTTCCTGTTAGGCTTTAGGATATTCTGATTAAGATGACAGGCATGATCTATACCTTTATGGAGTCCAATTTTAGCAGGATAAGATGAAAATTAAACATACTGTTATATCAATCATAACAGTAGGCTTTAGTGAATATTGGAGAATGGAGATGGTTAACCCATTCTAAGAGGGTTGGTGAAGTTTTCCTTGAGTGTCTGTCTCTACTTGATGCTTTGATAATTGAAGAAGAAAAAAATTTACACAGGTAAAGTTGTATTTGTTGGGCACTGACAAAAGGCAGCAGTGACAGGGCATCAAAAGGGTGATTAAGTGGAATGAATAACCTATGTGACGGTCTTGAGTCAGAGAGACTGAATATCAGCTAATGTTGCTGAGAACAGTGTGGCTTATTTCTAGGAACAATTGTTAAAGGCTGACTAAAGAAAGGGTATGACCATGCAAGCTCTTATTTTTGCAGTGAAGATAGTTGATTTTGTTTTAGAAATTATGGCAAACCATGGAATATTTGGAATCATAAGAATTCATGATCAAGTTTGCAAAACCATTTTGTCAGGAAATCATAAAGATGACAAGAAAGCATTAGAAATACTCAATTATCTTACAGGTTACTTTCTGTTCTTTTGTTTTTAGACCACCAGGGGAAGATACTCTGGCATTTATTCATGGTCCTGGTGCTCTTTCAAATGGACTTGCCTGTGACCTCTTTCCATATTCTTCCTTCCTCACTTTTTCTTCCAAGTACTGTTACTACTCTTTTTATATCATAATTTCAAAGACATTTTGGTAGTCACTCTCAGATAGAAGGCTTTTAGCACAACCATAGGCACCTCTCCTAGTCTCAGGTGGGGACATAATCTCAATGGCGTCTACCAACATAGATGTTCATGTTTCTTTATTTCAGGGTGATCTAGGAGAGAATCAATCTCTGTTCTGAGGTTTATCTTGGATTATTCCAGAAATTCTAATATTGTCATGTAATTTCACATCTTTAAAAAAATTTATATATCATCTTATGAGACACAGAAAACTCTGTTGTCTAAGAAACCTACTTGCGTGTTCATAGACGATGTTGATTTCTAAAAAGGCCCCACATTCTACTAACTCACTATTGGATTAAAGGAGAGAAGGGTACGTCTCTACCGAAAATATGCTGTCAGGTTTTTGTTTTTGTTTTCCCAGAAGTTGTACAATTTCTCCTATGTAATAATCCTGGCAGCAAATCATGTGTTAAATATATGGCCTGAAAATTTCTGACTCAGATCTTGGCCTGAGACCCAATTTAGAACTTCTTATATCCTTCTGGGTTTATATGTTTCATTAGGTAAACAAGAAAGGATTAGAGGATTATATGATCGAAATTCTCCTAGTAAGTTTTGCTGATAAAACATGAGATCCAATGTCTTGCAAAGTGTAAAGATTCCTGCTTGTAATTGGTCTTATAGATTTTCATGTAAAGCATATCTTTCATTTAAAGCAAATCACTCTTTGAAAGAAAAAAATGCAATTGTTTCAGTGGTGACTTTATTACATTTTTTTTTCTTTTAGTTCATTTGGTTTTAGTTTATATTTTATATTCTGCCTTGTTTTCTTCTGGATAGAGACAGCTGTTGAGTCAGCAATGTGCAGGCAACTCAAGTAGGACATGATTACTGAGATTCCTTTTATGTTCCCCTCCAGGGCAGCCACCTGCTTTGTCTTTGAAAAAAAAAAAGACTCATGTGGCAGCTTGACAAATACCTCATTGCTCAGTATAGCCCTCTGTGAGACTCACTTGTAGCTCTGCTTAAAAAAGGGTAAAAATGACAATTAAAAATTCATTGAGTTATACCTGTAGACCCCAGCTAAAAGGCAAGAAAAAGGCCTTGCTACCATAAATAAAACATTAGTGGAATCAGTATAGGGCAGTGGACCTGTTTGATTATTATTATACCTAAACAATGCAAAAAAGCAAGACAACAATATAGAACTATATGTCAAAGCAATATCTGAGACCCTAAGGTGTTCTTTGACCTCCTTTCATCATAAGTTTCTTTGTAGTTTAGGCTTTAAATCAGAATTCTGGATGCAGAATGGGAGATGATCATGACCATATTGAAAAAAAACTGCCACAGAAACATTTCAAACTCTACGAAAGACAGTATTTCCCTTAAATGATATTCTCTCTGTAGTTTATGAGCCTCCAGTTATTTTTGACACTAACCATTCGCCATATGTTTTAAAGTCCTTGCATTTTAAAGTTGTTTGTAATCATGAGGTAATTACCATGTTTTTTTCTCTAGTAAACATTTCTCAATAGAGCCTCCACTCAGTCAATAATGATTTATTACACATTGACTATGCATCAGACACTTTTCTAGACAATGCAATAAATATATTCTCTTAGAAATGTTATTCTAGTGGCTATAATAACAAATACAAATGTATAATATGTCAGGGGGTGATAAGTGCTAAGGAGAAACTACATCAATTATTAAGATATTCTAGGAATTCCAGGTCAAATTTTGTTTCCTCAGGGCTGAAGTATCAGCTTGCTTAAGCCTCTTATCATCTTTTTCCACTTTGTTCAACAGTTAACTAAGCCACATTGCTGATGTAATAAAATTAATAAGATTATATGGCTGGAAAAGTGGTACTTAATTTTAGGATTACACAGACATATTTGAAAATTTTCTGGATACTTCTCTCTAGAAAAATTTATTATACATTTTTTGGTGTACAATTTAGTATTCATATAGCCCTTGAAATTCTTCCAGGGTCTTCAGGCACAGATAAAGAATAAACAATCTGAGCTTTTACATCATTATTGTAGATATAATCCTTAATTAACAAAGGGCTATTTTTTTTTACCAGATTCCACCAGTGAGATCACATTGATAAACTTTGTGCAAGATTATAAATACATTCACACATACACACATACAGATAAGTGTGTGTTTTCATGTATCTTAAAGCTCAAAAAGTAGTTCATTTGCTTAGAATCCTTATGCACTTTATTGTGTAAGATTGCATTGAGGTAATATCTCAAAAAAGAAAATAATAGTCTAGGTTATGGGATGGGCTTCTACATATATTCTTAATGAAAAGACATAAAATATAAATAATGCAGTGTTTGTTTGACTGAGAATGTTGCTGATATCTGGTCCTGATCTATATTCCTTTATATACATGTATTTCTTCTAGCTAGCTCTGTTTATAATAGCTACAATAATATGTAGATGAAGTTGTTTTTCATAGTTCCTGTATGCAGTGAGGGCATTCTGAAGAAAAACTTTTTGGCTCATTTTGTTTCATAAGAAATATATAATGATTATAGATTTATGGAATTTCATTTTTAAAATTTCAGTTTGAATTACCTAAAATAATTTACAGATACATTTCTATTAATACATCAGGTATTTTCTTGTAATAGTTTTTATAAATCAATATTTTACTATGTAATTACATTTCAAATACTCTATTTGGGTTACTTTTAAAAGTAATCCATTGAGAGAACATGTTTCTCATAAGAAAATAATTATTCTAAATTTTGAAATTATTCTCCTGATGCTAATCTTATTAAACTATAGATATCCATAAGAGAACATTTCTTATTTTTATCATACTTGAGAACTTGGACAAAGTATACTTTGTGTGCTCTACAACCTACAGTTATTTCATGTAACTACAACGTCATAGATTTATATTTTTAGGATAAAATGATAATTGACTTTACCAATGGGTTTATAAAAATTAATAATAGCTTAAATACATATTTTCAGATAAAGAAAGATGACAGTGAAAAATAGCTGTTGGCATACGCCATGGGATGTTCTTGGAAATTCTTCAAAGGTAAAGATTTGGTGCTTAAAATTATTATATAATTATACTGTATGCTACATACAAGTGATTGTGATACTATTAGAGCCCTCTGATAAACAATTACATATTATAGAGGGACTTATTCTGCTCTTTAAAGCAGGTTTATAATACCGTTGTGGGCAGGGCAGTTAATGAGGAGATTCTATGTCATATTTTGAATGACTTATTGCCAAATTTGTTTTGTAATAATAGGCATTTGCTGCCATAATATAACAATAGCTTAAAAAGATCTTAAAACATAAGATTATTCACATAATTAAGTCACAACCTAGCTAGATTCCAAATATGGTCACTTAAATAACTCAATCAATTTTGGACTTATGGGCTCTAGTACTAAAAGTCAGCCTCTGATCTTCATTGAATTCTCAAAGAAGTTTTATGGCAAATTATAGCACCAACTGATATGGTTTTGCTGTGTGCCCACCCAAATCTTATCTTGAAATGAAGCTCCCATAATTCTTACATGTTGTGGGAGAAACCCAATAGCAGATAATTGAATCGTGGAGAGCGATTCCACCCATGCTGTTCTCATGGAAGTGAGTAAGTCTCATGAGATTTGATGATGTTATAAGGGGTTTCCCTTTTTGCTTGGCTCGAATTCTCTCTTGACCACCACCATGTACGATGTGCATTTCACCTTCCACCATGATTTTGAAGCCTCCCCAGCCACATGGAACTGTGAGTTCATGAAACTTCTTTTTCTTTCTAAATTACGCAGTTTCAGATATGTCTTTATCAGCAGGATGAAAAAGGACAAATACAGTCATATTATTCTTGCTACTTCTACTACTACTACTATTAGTAAACTACTACTATAGAAACAATAACAATTATTTTTCAGAAAATTACAAACTATAGATATCAATGTTAAATATTTATCACAGCAGCACTTGTTTATATTTTCAGCTAAGGACTTTTTAAAATTTAATTTCACCAATTTCTAATGTAGGCAATTCATCGATAATTAAAAAGTTTCTTTCACAAAACTTTGATATGTATTTTCATATACCATCATTATTTTCATGAAGAAGCTATAAAATAGAAACTTTAAAATTCAAAAAAATCTTTTTTCAGCAATATACTTTGAAATTAGCATAAACATAGAAAAAGCATTGAACATTTGGAAATCACTCTTCTTCTTGAATTTGCCTGTAAGCACCACACTATCCAATTTTTATCATCTGCCATTATTTGATTTATGATATTTCATTAATAGTACCAAACAACATATTATCATTTTATTGACTTAAAAAAATAAGTTGTAGAATTATGTCAATATAGCTGTAGAGAACTCTACAAGGGGACAAAAAAATAATGTTGCTTTTATTTATTAATTGTACTTTTCCATTATGAATTTTAACTCATCTTTCAAGTGATGGCTTCCACATAAGTGAACAAAATTTACAGCTCTGAAACATTAGGATAATAATACATAATTTAGTAAACATGGAAAAATGGTTGCTTTGATCAATTTGGATATAAATTTTTTTACCAATATAATTCATAAAACCTCCTAGATTCAGGATTACAGATTTTGCGTATCTCCCACCTAGCGGTACAATATTCCAATTCAAATATTTCTGTTATTTCTGTCACAGATTAGTGCCTAAGTAAATTTTCTTAAGAATCAGAATTAGAAAGTAGAGAAAGTGTTAAACACATCTTTTTTTATTTGGTATTTCATATTGCAATAACAGTGCTATTCTATTTTTATAATTTGAAAATTATGCAGTGTACATTCAGAAATTGAATACAGTATTCTACTAATTATTAGTATATTTGACCTGAAAGACTTTATTTGTTCTATTATTCTATTATTTCTTGAGTTCATTGTAAAACATTGATTAAAAGCAACCACAATATAATTAATGTCTAATTTATAAGGCTGAAGAGAATTGGAAATAGATACAAACCTGTGTCTAATTGAAATGTACATTTTTCTATATATATATTCCAATATACTTTGTGTCAAAATATAATTGCTTTGTGTACTATGAATGTCCAGTATGATTAGATAATAAGGTTATAATCTTCTTAACAATATTTAATGAGATGCCAACATTTGTTGCCATCAGAAAAAGGAATGGTTAATAATTGTTATCATATAATTATAAAGGCAGAAATGAAAATATCAGTGTCTTTCCATATATCTAGCAAATATTGTTCCGCTTACACTGAGGCTGCCACCTTTAGCCTTGTTAGCTATATCCATACATAGTATTCCAGAAAAATTTAAATATCTAGAGCCAGAAAACCTCTATTTCATTGGATAAAACATGATGTACCAGTAGAAATCCAAGCTGTCAAATAGTACAAAAAGGTGAGTAAGTGTATTTGACAGTTAATGGTGCTCATTTTCTTTTTCTTTCTTTCTTTCTTTTTAAAATTATACTTTAAGTTCTGGGATACATGGGCAGAACGTACAGGTTTGTTACATAGGTATACATGTGCCATGGTGGTTTGCTGCACCCATCAACTAGTTATCTACATTAGATATTTTTCCTAATGCTGTCCCTCTCCTAGTCTCCCAGCCCCTCAACAGGCCCCAGTGTATAATGTTCCTCTCCCTGTGTCCATGTGTTCTCATTTTTCAACTCACACTTATTAGTGACAATATGCAGTGTTTGGTTTTCTGTTCTTGTGTTAGTTTACTGAGAATGATGGTTTCCAGCTTCTTCCATGTCCCTGCAAAGGATATGAATGGTGCTCATTTTCTAAGAAATAACAAAAAAAATTGAGAAAACTAGGAGAGAAAACTTATAAGAACCAAATGAAATGCTTCTTACTAAATATAAATGTACACATTAGAAGCTCAGAAAATCTTGCAAAATGCAAAACAGGGCTGAGAATGGTGTAGTGGCATTGTTTCTGTGGTCAAATACACTTTGGGAATGATAAATACCACATATTCTACTTTTTTAAAATTGTGAAAACTCTTGTAAAGCACTTAATCAAGAAATTTGTGTGTTAAACAGTTTTTATATGCAAATCTCCCCAATATATCTGAACTTAGAACCTTCTTTTATCTCTTTGCTTAAAACCTTTTAACAAAAAAATGCAATTTGCTAAAAAAAAAAAAAGGGAAAGAGCAAATAACGTAAATTCCAAATTATTTTGCATAGCTAAATTGTACAGGGAAAAGTTAAAAGAAATACATCAGTATTTAGAAATTCCAATTTCTTTGAAAACATTAGTTTGAACTTCAAAACTATATTTTGAAACTAATTAGTTTAATGTATTTCAATTTAATGTTTGATATTTATTTGTGTATACATAAATGGAGCAGGTGGTATTTATACACAGTAATCATACACTTTTTCTTTCATTTTCTACAATAAAGTTTTTATTTTGTATTGTCTGATATACCTGTTCTAATTACCTCAATGAAACAAGATAACTTATATCCTGGAAATCTTGGTTAAGAAGGCACCTAGAGAATTAGCCATTTATTCATAGTGATCTGGTTTCTTATCTGACTTACTGCTTGTTTGTATTTCAAAGACAGCTTAAATCATAAAAGAACTTTCTGTTTAAAATATTAATGAGTTACGATTTTGATAATATCATCTCTACTATTACCCAAAAATAATTCCAGAAAGCATATTGGGATTCTGTTTTGTCTCACTGTGCTTGATCACAAATACACACAAACAGGCATGCACCAGAGAGAGAGACAGAGCTACTTATGTATGCAGCAGAATAACATCACATTGAATTGAGGAACTAGTCTCTCGGGACCAATTTTATGCCTTCCTCTACAGCTGTATGGAGCCACTTTGGAACATAATATATTCTTTTGAAGTCAATGATCCCTGAGGGTTCAAAGCAAGATAAGAATTTGGCTCTTGATAGAGTGGATGTATTGTGTAGAATAAAGTCTTTAATTCTAAGCCTCACTGAGCACATGCACATGCCTACACACATTCAAGATCAAGAGAAATTGGGAGTAAATCACAGGAGAATGCTTAAAATGATTAGGACCCCAAATATTGATTCGACATGCAAGAAATAGAAGATTATCCATCCTTTGTATTGGAGGTGAAGTTGTAGATGTATGTGTATTCATTTGTCTTTACTTAAATGGAGAAGAAATACTAAGAGGGAAATAAAAGAAAAATGATCAGATGGCCCAAAGGGATATGTCTACAGAAAAAGTGATCGGCTTAAAAAGGAAACCAGTTTTTCCTGGTAGAAAAATTGTCAGATTTTTGAAATTTGGTTTTACAATATTCAGCCTGGAACCAATTTCTAAAAATGACTCAAATTTCCAAAGAGACTATGTTGCTCACAGCCTTAATTTAAATTTAGAACAATTCATTCAACGTGTGTGTGTGTGTGTGTGTGTGTGTGTGTGTGTGTGTGTGTGTGTG